>NC_048416.1:27897692-27913805 GCF_013103735.1 Etheostoma cragini
GGGGGGGGGGGGGTATGGGGCCGCAAATCAGAGTAGAAGTTGCGGCCGGTGCGACTGAGCCTTTGTACGTTGGGTACTCGCTCTACCAGATCCCTTTTTTTTAATTTTAACGCTAATTTGAAATATTAACTTAACCTGAATTTAACCTTTGAGCAAATGTGGTGCGTCATCAGTTTGCTATTGTCCTGTCCTTGTGACAACATTGGTCTTCTAAAGTATAGAGATAGATAATAGAGCGTGTACAGAAACAAGCACACTGAGCCACACACACACACACACACACACACACTCAGAGTTTACAGGAATGTTCACTTGAATACTCATAAAAGAATGATTCATGATAGAGACATCATGCTTAACGGACACTAACAAGGACATAAATGATGAATACACACACACACACACACACACACACACGCACACACTCTCACTCATGCCCCTGGCTTAAAGCCAGCGTGACCATGTCCTCTTCCTCTGAGGACAGACAGGACATTAACACCTCAACACCTCTGGCAGATGAGAGAAGAAGACATTTTGTGAGCGCCAGGACAGCCGAGTTTAGACTGTTTCCAAACCAAGAAAGTTATAGGTAGAATGTACTTTATTTTGAACATTAAAAAAAAGACCAATAACAACTGAACAATACGCAACATAAATTAACATATTGTCATGTCTCCCTCCTGTGGTCAAGTTTGCTGTTTCTTTCATTAGTTCTGTTTATTTTTGTATGTATGTATTGTCAAATAACGATCAAATATGGCTTTTTGGCTGTATAATTGCATGTCTCATATAGTCTTCTCACTTAAAAAACATTGATAACCATAGACATAAAGCCCTATGAAAGTCAACAAAAGTCATTCATATTTCCTCCACTATGTTAGATTGCACAAGCACATTTATCCGTCCCGCTGTCCTCCACTCAATCATTTTACTGTCCAGATGACAAAATGAAATTAGTGATGTGGATGCATTTGACTTTGTCCGCAGGCTAAATCAAATTACCGGCCTCCCGTGGAGAGCGCTGTTCGTTTCATAAACTCTTGCAGTCCTGAAGTTAAAATGAAAATGCTAACTGGCTGAGCTCTTCTGTCAATACTAATGCCATCTGGAGAGGACTGAAAGAGGGTAATCAAGTTGGGACCACAGAAATTGCAACTTGTTGCCCGAGGCAGAAAGAGTGACCTTCCTCCACGGCACTGTGGAAGAAGGTTGGACGGCCTTCACTGGGCAGCTGTGGCTCAGTGGTAGAGCGGTGGCCTGCCAATCGGAGGCTTGGCAGCTGGTCTCTGGCCCTGCAGTCCCATGTCGACGTGTCCTTGGGCAAGATGTTTAACCTGTGTGTGTGTGTGTGTGGTACCACCTCCGCCACCGTGTCTAAATGTGTGTGAATGGTTCCTGGACTATGTAAAAGCACTTTGAGTACTCGTTAAGACTTGAAATGCACTTCATAAGAACAGTCATTTTACATTCTAGTGATGTGAGAGTAACATGCTCTGTTTTATTGGCATTTTTTTAAACCAATCACAATCGTCTTGGGCGGGGCTAAGAACCAGACGGCGCGACAGTGCCTCTGCAAAATAATCTCTGGAAAGAACTTGTTTTGGTGGAACATGTGTATGTTCAAAAGTAGTTTTAGTTGTGCAACAGAAAGCTCAGATTGGACAGATAGTCTAGCTAGCTGTCTGGATGAACCATGCAGAGATCTGAGGAGCAGGTCACCATAGTCCTCCGAAACCCACCAGTCTTCAGAATGGCAACACACGACGTCAAAGGCAATGGATATCCGGTCTTAATGAGTAAACTCTTGCTGAGTTTCCTTTGGCAACAGTGCAATCCCGGAAGTGTAACATCAAGGATGTAGACTAAACTAACCCTAACTGCAGTTTAGTTGCCGTAACTTAACTGGTTTTGTTTCACAACATTCACTGCATGTCTAAAACTCTGCAGGTTCACAGTGAGGTGATCAGTTGAGCTCTCAAGAAGTGACGTTGAAAGTTACAGCTCCTGGTACGTGTCCATTGTTGCCGTTATTTCCACACTTTGCATTAATTTCTACGGGAGCAGTCGTGCAATGCATTCTGGGAGCGTTGCTGGAACTTTGTACACTGGGTAAGCCCCGCCCACTCTGCAGGTGATTTAATTTGACTCTGCAGCTCAGTCTGGAAACCTGCACGTTTTATTTCTCCTGCTTCAGTTCGCACCTTTGAGGGAACCAATCACAAACTGGCTTATCTACCTGGTGCATTACAGGCGGGTTTAACATGGAAAGCGAACAAGCAGCTTGTGGTTTACATTCAACATGGCGGCCACCGTAGCGCAGCAACCCTTATGATGCTAGTGTCGCCGCTACGTCACCCAGATTGTTGGTCTGATTGGTTGAAGGACTATCCAGTTGTGTACAGAGTCATTTGAACTATGCTCGTCAATCACGCCTCTTCTGCAGAGAAAATACTGAGCACACTACTCCTACCAACGCTCAGTGTCAACTCTATGCAGCTTGGCTTGGTCGGTGATAGCCAGACCAGGGACTTTGGAGAAGCAGGGCATCAAGTCCTTGGGTGTTTCTCAATACCAAGTAAGCAAAGAACGGACTTGTGTTCTTGGGGAGACCGTACTTGCTGGCTGTACCTGGAAGACTGTACTCGCAAGTTCAGAAGCACACAAAACACTGTTGACAGTTTTGAGACGAAGCGTTCTTCCTGTTATTGCGCAACACCCCCAGCATAGAGGGGCTGCCACTTTATAGTTAGCTTTGATGTGTGTATTCATAATAAAGCATGGACGATCACCTTTCACACCGCCTCGTTTTTTTGTTACGTTTTCATCTAAAGTGCTATCAAGTATCACGGGCCAATAACTGTATAAATAACGACACAACGGCGAGAAGAAAACCGTTAAAATAGGTATCAAAATTATAGATGGACTGGGTAACGTCAGCCACTGCCGTCGGTATACTTTACCGAGAAGCAGAAGAGGAGCCTGCGAGGGAGGAGAGCCAGGAGGAGGATAGAGGAGGAGGATAGAGGAGGAGGATAGAGGAGGAGGGGATATATCCTATAACAACAGCGGTAAAAATTGTTTTAAATATCTTACAATTGTGGACCTGGCTTTCCTCTTCCATTGTTGCTGCTGCAGTGGTCTGTCTAAATGTGGGGGCAGAGGGGTCTGTCTAAATGTGGGGCAGAGGGGTCTGTCTAAATGTGGGGCTTGAGGGGTCTGTGAGCTGACTGACTGACCGGCTCGCCAGAGTCATCCCCGGCTGGCGTAGCAAGCTCGCCCGCCGGGGGTTGTGGAGCTTTCCAACTCCGAAGGCTTTTTTAATTCACCATCAATTTTTGTTGAACTGCCTATATTCAAAATCTACACAGCTGATTTCTCGCCTTAAAACATCCCAAAAATGAAGTTATTGATTTACTAATTGACGTGAATTGTGAAAATCTGTGTACTGGAAACCATACGCGCCTTACACCCGAATTGAATGCTGGGATACCGGCCCGGCCAAGTTCACACAAGTCACCATCCGATGTGTCCTCGGTAAAATGGGCGTGTCGAGATCACATCGAACATCGAACACAGGGACTTTAAGTGTTCTTGGCCAAATGCTAACTTGTGTATTGGGTCAGTACTTTGGCCAACAAACATGACGTTACACAAGAACACAAGTCCATAGAAGAACACATATTGAGAAACGCCCATGGTTTTCTTTGCTTGTTTGTGAAACTGACACCTGCTGGTGGCCCACCACTAGCATGCAATGCGGGGGAGGTACGCCGGTCCTTGCTGTGAAAACAATGTGGACACGTACCATTAGTGCGTCTAAAAAGATACACACTACTGTTTATTTACACAAAAGTATGTTGAATGATAGTACACATATGGAGTAGGTAATGCAGATTATGTGGTTTTGAACGCAACCCTTCAGCACATCTTCTGTTTCTCTGAATGAGGGCTGATCAATCTGAGGGCAGAAAGCCTCAAGTTCTGATGCATTCTGCTCTCGTCTCTTCTGCATGACTCATGTGTCTGTGCAGTAAGAAAAGTGGGGAGCAGATGTGACGGGGGGGGTACATACATTACATGCATTATATACATTCACACACACATCCACAGGCTTCACTGCTGCAGCTCCATTAGAGTTTAAGCGACTCGTTCAAGGGCACTTTGATGGCGGCCATTAAAGGAGAGACGGAGCATCTCATTCTGTTTCCATAATCAGATTCTGCTTTTTTAAATAGAGAGCCACAAAAAATACATTAATGCCACACACACACACACACACACACACACACACAGCATAACTCTGAAATTGAAAAACTAAGGACTGACTAATGTCCTGCATTAGGACAATGTTGCTGCAGGGGGAGACATTATACAGCAAAACAGAGGCAGGACACACACACACACACACACACACACACACACACACACACACACACACACTTTCCCCCTCCTCTCTTTTAGCTTTTAGTTACATTGGTTAGTTACAGTATGTCTGTACGTTTCAAAAAATGGAAAAAGAGAATTGCACAGGTGAGATATTAAAACACACAAAAACACTCACACACAAGATATTGTCAGCGTCTCACAGACACAAGCATCTTTTATGAAAAATGTACTAAACCACTTTGTGTTGCACAAGCTCAAATACGTACTGTACAAACACACCGACGTTGGACAAACAAGCGTGGCCTCTCCTGGGACCAAGGAGGATCCAGTCCTGTTGTCACCGAGTCCATTGTGACACAGTGGCTTTGTGAAGCTTAAGCGTATTGATCCAAAGATTATACCAACCTCAAAATGAATCTACTGTCCGTGTCAGAGTTTAGGATGGGTTTTCTTTTTAATGCTTCAGTCTGGAAATCATTTTTAGCAGCTTAACGGAGAATCTGCTACTCACCGACTAAAAGATGAATTTTTATTTTTGATCACACATTAACACACACACATACACACACATGGGTGTAGTCAATCCCCAATGCTTACAATTTGGGGGGGAGACAAAACAGTGCCAATGTCATTCTGAACACGGCATTACTCTGGTCAAAGTGGAATACAAAAAAAAATGATCTAGATGATGATATATTTTAGGGGAACATCCAGTTCAAGCCATTGTGGTTTGTCCAAACAAAACTCTTTTGCTCAAAAGCAACATTACATTGTAATTTCCCCACTAGGGATCAATAAACCGTATTAATCATAAATTATTCACTGAAGAACTGTCAGATGATGTGATTGCTGGAGCCTTGCAGCCCCTGCACCAGGAGGTTGGGGCTTGAAGGGGAGCACAGGCTGGCACCGACCTTTTTGGGGTTTTTCTGCCTTTAATGTTTGACAGGACAGTTAGGTGAGAAAGGGGGAAGACATGCAGGAAATGGTCAGAGGTCAGAATCTAACCCTGGACCTCTGCATCGAGGCATAAACCTCCCAGTACACGTGCGCCTGCTCCACCACTGGGCCAACCCGGCCACTGGGGGGGGGGGGGGGCACCAACCTTAACCCTTGCCTTGTTCTCCAGGGTCGAAAACGGACAAACACTTGACATTTTTGTCCCTTTTTCAGATTTTTTTTATTTTTTTTTATTTTTCTCTAACACCACCTTACTACCACTAGTTTTACACAACTTTTTGGAATTCACGGTCAATAACTCTCTTTTATATAGAATCACACCTAATATTTGAGTTAAAAAAGCAGAAATTATGAATCATTTTGACTAATAATTAGGATCCGAGGAACTTACAGATGAGTTTAGTCAGGAATGAAAGTGATCAACTGTATTTGCAAAGTGCGTTAAATGGAATCCAATCCATTTTTTGTGGTAATTTGGTTAAACAGAAACTCATATTTCAGATATAGAATTAAAGGGGTCAAATTTGACACGACAACGAGAGAGTTAAAGATTTTAAGCAGCTTTTTTATGCTGTAGTCTGATAAAATGTCCCCCCCCCCCCGCCCCGACAAATTCTTTCAATTCAATTTTATTTATAGTATCAATTCATAACAAGAGTTATCTCGAGACCCTTTACAGATAGAGCAGGTCTAGACCACACTCCGAATTTACGGGACACAACAGTTCTATTTAAGGACCCAACAGTTCTGGTAGTTTCATCCAGAGCAAGCAACAGGGCAACAGTGGCGAGGAAAAACTTCCTTTTAGGTAGAAACCTGGGACAGACCCAGGCCCAGACCCAGACCCAGACCCAGGCCCAGGCTCTTGGTAGTTGGTGTCTGACGACCGGTTGGGGATAGAATGAAGAGTGGCAATAACAGTCCCAAAAAATAGTAGTTTAAAGTAGTTCTTTGTAGTATTTCATGGCATAGCAGGGCACTGCGGGGCATTACAAGGCACAGCAGGACGTAGCAGGATGTAACAGGGCATTCTTGTTCTCTTGTGCCACCCAACGTAAAAAATACTGAAATCATGGTCGGGTTAGCTCAGTTGGTGGAGCAGCCGCACATGTATAGAGGTTTGACTCCGACCTGTGGCCATTTTCTGTATGCCGTTCCCCCTTTCTCTCACTATTCATGTATTCAACTGTCCTGTACAATCAAAGGCATAAAATGCCCCAAAACAGAATCTTAACACAATTTTTTTTTTTTCTGCTAATTTTCTGAATTCACCCCTGGCAACCAGCACTCTGCGTGTTGCTGTCCTCAAAATAGGAAATAATATCCTTAGTAATCTACACGCTGGCAATAGCAGGTTTTAAAAAGGACATTTGGATAGAGGAGATAGGTCTGGCAATGCCAAACTAGTCTTGGATGGACATGAAACTCTGCTGGTTGAATAATCAGCCTAAAGGTTCATATTTGGTTCTTTTCTTTAATAAAAGGGCAAAAGTATAAGCCTGGACATAAAAAGACCCTAAGGAGTAAAGACAGAGCTGCATTTTAATCATAGAGCTTAACAGTCTGCTGTGAATGCATCTTAGTAGAAACTCAGTCATTTATTTAGCTGTTAAAAAAACATGAAATCTCAAAAATAACTAAAGGGCTAGTGTTTCTGTCATCAAATTAAATTCATTTTCAAATGGAAATGTTGCTTTATTTGTGACTTCTTTTTAAAAAGTCCCAATTTGGGACCAAGAAAGGTCTAAAAAGGTCTAATCTAATGTCTCTCTCTCTTGTGTTTTTGGAAATCAGACTCCCATCTGCTGGAGTTTTGTTTCCTAGATGTAGATGAGTGTGTTGCAGGGACAGAAGCCATTTGGCGGACACGTTCCTCCGGCGTGCCTCACAGGAGCGCCATGGCGAGCGTTTCAGCACGCGTGACCTGAGTGGACAGTGAAGGCCTTACCTGGCCCTGTTAGTGCCATGTTCTCCTCTCTGTCTTCAGCTGCACGAGAACATATGAGCTGTGATCCAGCAGATGCTCTGGGAGGCCCTGATCCACGTCTCCTGAACCCTCAGACCCCCCCCCCCACTCTCCCATCTCTGGAGCGCCCTGTATTCCCTGACAGGTGTATGAAGTTGGCTTCTGCATGTTTGGTGAAATGGGAGGAGATGCTGCAACTCTGCCTCACAAACACCGCTACGGAAAATAAAGCACTATGGGTATGTATTCCCTGTATTTATTCATTTATTATCTTGGATAACCAATAAACTTAGTCAAAATAATTCATAATTTCTGCTTATTTTACTCCAAAAATTTGGAAAAATTACTAGTGGTAACTTAAATTGGCTGAGAAGATGGGCCACAGAAATAGGATCATAATTAATAGGATGATTCATGGTTTATAAACCGACAACCTGGAGGACGACAAGTACATTTGGAAGACAATACGAGGCTTAACCTCCCTATGTAGCACAAATAAACTCTTTATTTCACAATTACTGTTTTCCATCAGATTGGTTAAAGATTTCAACGTTTCCGACCGCACTTAAAGACATTTTATTAATTTCACAGGATGATTTATGGATGATCACATGTTTTGACCTGGGTCGAACATGAAATTAGTGATCATAAATTGGCGTATGGAACTATCCATCTTATTATTGGGAGATTTGGTTGAAAAGAGAGCCATATTTCTGATAGAGAAACTTTGAAAAAGAGTCAAATTTGACCGCAGGACAACATGAGGGTTAAAAAGTAAGACCTCTCCCAAGTTAAGCTGTGCTGTGCTCTGATTTTGTCATTCTGACAGCTTTTAGCTGCTTTATCATGTTAAGATCAGTCAAACCGCTATGGATAAGATTCAACTAGAGCCGAAGGTCCCAGACACACCGCAAAAACTGCTGGTGCCCGCTGGTGCCCGGTGGAGCCCGCTGGTGCACGCTGGTGCCCGCTGGTGCCCGCTGGTGCCCGCTGGTGCACGCTGGTGCCCGCTGGTGCCCGCTGGTGCCCGGTGGAGCCCGCTGGTGCCCGCTGGTGCCCGGTGGAGCCCACTGGTGCCCGCTGGTGCGCGCTGGTGCCCGCTGGTGCACGCTGGTGCCCGCTGGTGCCCGCTGGTGCACGCTGGTGCCCGCTGGTGCCCGGTGGAGCCCGCTGGTGCCCGCTGGTGCATGCTGGTGCCCGCTGGTGCCCGGTGGTGCCCGCTGGTGCACGCTGGTGCCCGCTGGTGCCCGGTGGAGCCCGCTGGTGCACGCTGGTGCACGCTGGTGCACGCTGGTGCACGCTGGTGCACGCTGGTGCCGGATGGCCTTTACGTTGATGGCGTGTCAGGGCCATTAAGATCAGAGCAGGGAAACTTTTAACAGCGGTGTGAAAACCGCCTCGAGCTTAATTGAAGCTTTAAGACTCAACGCTCTTTGCGGCTCGTCTCTTGACAACATCTGCACGTTTTGAGCTGTAAAAATGTCACAGTGCGTGATCGTCACCGACTCTTGTGCATGGAGTTTTGTCACGTTAGGATCTCTCAGCGCAACCCAAGTGAACATCAGATCAGAGAGCGGAAAGAAATCACCACTTAATATGATTTACATGAGTAAAAAGACAGCCGTCTGCCAGAACCGGCATCCCGGAAGAGGTTAAGGCTGAATCCCAATCCTTCGTCTTACCCCTTGCCCCTTCCCCTAGTTTTTGCGCGTTCACGCGGGACCTAGTGCTGTCCCAATTGTTAGGGGCAGAGGATAGACCAAGGGGTGTATAGCCCTAGAAACCTAGTGTGGACGCGACCTAATTGTGTGATCGCATCACCGTGAAGCCGTACTCGTCCTCCTTTCTTCATCTCTCCCTCTTCCAGACTCTACCTTTCTACCCGAGGAGCAGCTGCCTGGCAGCAGAGTAAAGGAGCGTCAGTTATTTCCAGACAAACTGCAGCAGACAGGCAGGTTGGAGCTGGAGGGCTCGAGAGGTCCATGAATCTCCTTGTTTCGGCAGCAGTTGCATCCCAACTCGCTGGTTTATTAGATTTCCTAATCAGAGAAGTCATATGTACCCCACGATCAGTAGTAGAAGTATTCAGATCCGTTGCTGAAGTAAAAGTACCACACTGTGAAAATACTCTTACTGTATGAGTAAAAGTCCTGCTTTGAAAATGATACTTAAGTATGTAAGTATCATCAGGAAAATGTGTTAAAAGGAAAAGTAGTCAATGCAGAAAAATCCCATTTAAGAAACTGGAACACAACAGTTGTGTGTTTGATGGTCTAATTATTTCACCTGGACCTGTAGGCCGTTATATTGTTGGCTAGTTTAACCCTCATGTTGTCCTCGGGTCAGTTTGACCCGTTTTCCTGTATCAATGTTCTTTTTAATTCCCCAAAATAACATGATTGATTCCACACAACGCTCTTTGGCATGTGCAAATCTCTACTTTCATTAATTTTGGGGCGCTTTATTCAATTTTATAGCATTTGCATGTGGTTTTGAAATAGTATTGAGTAAAAGTTGACATATTCCAGTCTGTGATTATAATCAACATCCATTCCTTTAATTTTAGTCTAAACAATTCCTAATTTTTGCTTTTCAAACTCAAACATTAGGTATAATTTCCAATAAATGAGGTTTGTTAACCATAAATTCCAAAATTAACGGTGAAACTAAAGTTAAGTTAGTGTCACGTAGTGTTGAAAACGTCATAAAGTGACAAACATTGAAAAAAAGTAAGAAAAAGTTAAAAACATTGATTAAAAACGTCAACAAAAGTGTTGATTTTCAATTTTGACGGGATGACATCATGAGAGTTATCTACTACAACTAATAATAAAACATATTTCATAATGTTAAACAATATTTCTCTCTGCAATGAAGCGGAGTAGAAGGAGAAAGTGGCATGAAAAGAAAAGACTCAAGTAAAGTACGAAAACCTCAAACTTGTACTTAAGTACAGAACTTGAGTGAATATACTGTACTTAGTTATAATCCACCACTGGACCTAATATGTAAGAGATTAAACACAACAGACCAATATTACAGACGAGAAAAAGTGACATGACGTGACGTGGAGTAGCATTTCCTCCACTGAGCCCATCATTTTATCATGAGGACACCTGAGGGTGCATTATATGATGTCCTCACACCTCGACCCCTATGAGTCAGTAACTGTGTAGTCTCGCGTAGCCTAGTCTCACTTTGCTAGACCATCCACACACATGAAAACATGCTCTAGTTTATTGGAGTTTATTTAAACCAATCATCTTGGGCAAGGCACCACGGCGCTAAATAACCTAGGGAAGGGACTAGTTTTGGTGGAAAATGTGCACGTAGGGAGGCAAAATCTGGTAAATTAAAATGGATGTTGAGTGTGTGTGATGAGAATTTTACTAAAACTAAGGTAAATATAATCTGATTGTCAGTTCTAGCTGGGAGGATGTTTCAAGAGTGAATGCCAACACAAAGAATGAGAACAATCTTGTGTAAATGGAACATGGTTATTTACTGTAGTCACTCAGTTTCCAGATGGTATCGTAACGAATGGATCAAACTCTGATCGGAGTCATTTCGCAGGCGTGCGATTTGAAGAAAAAAAAAAGTAATATTAACTGTTTCCCTCCATGGAAGTCTATGGAAAGAAAAAAAGTCTTTTTGGGCCAGAAGGCATCACATGACAGGCCGGGAGTTGCAACACAACCGTTTAGCCGTTGTGTGGGATTTCCCCATTTCTGGTCTACATGTATCCCGGCCTCTGCTTGATTATGACAAGATGTATCCCCCTCAGAGTGATCAATGCTACTGCACCGATAGACTATATATTGTATACTTAAAAAAGAATTGTATTAGTATTTTAAACTGAGTAAAGTGCTGTAATGTGAACATAGTGCCATAGAAGGATTAAATCTGAGCAGCAGATGCTGGTTGTATTTAACCGTACGAAGCTCCAGGACCCCGGCTACCAGCGGCAGCTGTTTAGCCGCCAATAGGTGACTGTGAGTCAGCCAGAGGACGGTCCTTTCAGCGGCCGTGGTTGTTCATGCGTCATGCACCGATGATAGTTAAGTTTTACGGACCAAAAGGACTTGTTACGTTTAGGGAAAAGTGGTTAAAACTAACATGTTTCCTGGGTGAAAGTCAGACTCTTATCCTTTGCTCCGGCTTGAAAGGCTTATCTAATTTGAGATGATTTTCCATTAGATAATGACGTGTTTTGGCATGGTTGGCCGAGTGGCCTTATATCCATGGTATTGAAAGGGGGATTTCATTTGTGCATGTTTTCTTTTATTGTGCATAATCAAATCCACGCCCTCTGTTTGTTTGTTTTTTGACAAATTGCACCCTGGTGGTCTCATTTTTATTCGGAAGGGATTCTGCAGTGAAACACATTTTCAACTTGTTAAGTTACTTTTAAATAAAGGGGTTAGGCATTTTCTTTAGTCGGCACGTGCATCCATCTAACACATAAATAGTTTGGCAACTGTTAGCTATCCATGATATCAATAAGATATCCATGAAATTTGCTTTGAATGTTTACGCCTCCCAAACTATGAATCCTGTCATTTTTTGTCAAGCACCTGATCTAGAAAACCTTGAGTCGTACAGAGAAAATATCAAGTTGTATCGGGCCAGTTGCCATAAAATTGACTGAGCACATTCAAGCTCCCCAGAGGATGAACCGGTTCCATTTCAGCTACCACATGAACTCTATTTTCACATCCCCCTCGGGCCAAAATCCCCCTTTACACCATTTGTGTAAAGTTTTCTGTTTAAAATGTTACCTTTTGCATAGGCTTTTGAATGGGGGGGATTCCAAAACATGTGTGACGTTTTGAATATGTAGAAACAATTAACAATACTGGAGAATAAGCATTAAGTATTTCCTTTAGTGTTTTGTTGCTCAGAGTTGGATGGGGAAGGAACCCCTCCCCCACGGTAAGGTGCCTCCTGCGTCAGCCTACGCCCTCGCCTTCCTGTAATATTGTATTATCAACTCTGTAGATTATTATAACATTCTTGTTTCTTGAATGAAAGCCCAAACTGTTTTGTAGACGGTGGACTCTGACTGCAAACATCTAGTTTTCTGCTTTGCTTTCCCCTCCGAGCCGTGCTATCAGAAGTTGGGACAAGCCAGACATGACCACTGTTTGTCTCGCAGCGCTCAGGTCTGTCACCTGATCGCCATTCAGATGTCAGGTCCAAGGTTAGACTCGATGTGCCTGTGGGCCTGGGTGTCAGCGAGGAAGCACATCTGAAGACAGCTACTAAATCTCACACACACACACACACACACACACACACACAACACAACATACAAAGAACACAACCCACAGGAGCCAAGCTAACTTATTTGATTTATTTTTTATCCTGGTGATCCTCGGGGCAAGGTGAAAAGATGAGAGAGAGCCGGAGAAAGAGAGAGAGAGACAGAGAGAGGGATGAGAGGAGAGAGTACTAGAGGAAGGAAGCATGGAGAGGAAAGAGAAATGAAGCAAAGAGTGTGTGTGTGTGTGTGTGTGTGTGGGGGGGGGGGGGGGGGGGGGGGGGGGGGGGGGGGGTGGTGAAGCAAAGTCACTGGAGAGAAACCAAGCCAAGCTGCTGTCAGATGCAGTAAATCTTGCTGAAAGGGAGAGAGGTTCACGTTTTCTTATTGGTTATATTTGTAGAAAACAAAGAGTAATAATCAGATTTAAAGCGGGAGAGTTCATCTACGAGTCAAGTAGACTTAACCCTCATGTTGTCCTTGGGTCAAATTGTCCCATTTTGAAATAAGCGCTGAAAATGTCAAAATTAAAAATTTCAAAAAACTTTGGGCAAAAAACAACAAAAAACGTAACCACAACATAAAAAATGTGACAAAAATGTTGGGAAAAGCAATAATGTTTTTTCACATGATTGAAGTGTTGTTAGTGATGGCGTTGCATAGTCTGTCCATCAGAGGACGCACTACACGTCCCTGTTAGTGATGGTGTTGCATAGTCTGTCCACCAGAGGACGCTCTACAACGTCCCTGTTAGTGATGGTGTTGCATAGTCTGTCCACCAGAGGACGCTCTACAACATCCCTGTTAGTGATGGCGTTGCATAGTCTGTCCATCAGAGGACGCTCTACAACATCCCTGTTAGTGATGGCGTTGCATAGTCTGTCCATCAGAGGACGCTCTACAACGTCCCTGTTAGTGATGGCGTTACATAGTCTGTCCATCAGAGGACGCTCTACAACGTCCCTGTTAGTGATGGCGTTGCATAGTCCGTCCACCAGAGGACGCTCTACTACGTCCCTGTTAGTGATGGCGTTACATAGACTGTCCACCAGAGGACGCTCTACTACGTCCCTGTTAGTGATGGCGTTGCATAGTCCGTCCACCAGGGGACGCTCTACAACGTTTGTATCGGTCGGGCTCTAGTTTGAATTAAGAACACCACAGTTTGGTAACCAATGAATTAAAACGTGTAGGTTAATTAGCTATGCTGACCTAGACGGTTAAGAGTAGCAACTACAGCACCAAATCATCAAATAATACAAGAATATTCATCATTTGTTAAAGGAAACAACAGAATAAAGTTCCTCTAAAACAGCAGAAGTAGAAGAAAATTCATCGGCCTGCAGTCTCACTCTCTCCACTATCAACAAACTTAAAATGTCTAATTTCCAGTCTTGTTTGGGCTCCATTGTGCCTGTAAACGCCGTTATAGGAGCGACGGTTTCTTGCACTTAACCTTCCATCTCAAACAGCTGAACAAACCACCGCAGAGGAAAAACTAAACTTTCTTCCACTTCTTTCTTTCTTTTCTCTTCATCAAAAAGCCTTCTTTCAAACCTTGCAGCCAACATTGCAGAGTCAACACATTACCCACCCACTACCAACACACACACACGCACACACACACAGACACACACACACACACACACACACGCCACAGGACAGGCAGCCCAGTCTCTCTTACTACTGTCACTCCACATTAAGGATGCTCACCCTCAAACGACCTGCTGGAGGCTGCAGCAGCAACCTTGTTTTACATAAGCACATCACAAACACACACACATACAGACACACACAGATGTACAAATACACACACACACATTCACACACACACAAATAGTACCTTGTTGACAAACTGTATTGCCTAGCCCTGGTCGGACTTTTAGCCTGCAGCCACCTTCCAAAAATTCCATAAAGCTCCTCACTTTTAAAATCTCCTTTTGTCCTAAATTTACTTTAATGTTCCAATAACAGCCTCACTTTACCAAACCTCTCCCCAGCTACCAAGCCACACTCTGTACCTTGGTCCTCACTGGGACTTGAACCCTCGGATTCCCAACCCAACTCCTTACGTACCGAGCTACTGCCCCGGTCCATCCACAAACTGGATTGTGGATGGACTAGTAAGCCTGTCATTAGTGTGTTTTTTGTCACAAAACAGGCTAATTTATATTTGCTACCAAGTTGCTGCTTTCATGTTAGGACACTTTTTTCTTTATTTTTACTTTCAAAAGTTGCAAAGAAACAACCTTCATTAATTTTGCATGATGATAGTCTATATTTATTTTTTGCAAGTTAGACAGTGCAGGAGTTTCTTTGCAACCTTTGACCTACTTATCCCACTGGGATGCACTTGTAGCATGTTATAGATGTGCAAAGTATTTTTCTGTAATCAAACCCCCCCCCCCTGCCCACACACACATCCTAACTCTTTCAACACACATGTAAATAAAGCCTCTAGCATGTCCTGTCTGTTGGGTTAATGATCACTTGGGAAACAGTTCAATTCCTGGACTGAGATTGATCATTTACTACCAGACTGAAGAATAATGGGATGTTGCCCTTTAAGAGTTGCCCTTGAGGCCATTTTATGCCGTGATTAAAGGAAACTTTTTCAGGACTACAAATTCCAACGCGCACCTGCCCTCTCTAAATCTGTTGACTTTGGCATAGAGTTGAGATAAAACACGTTTATTAGAATACATGTTGACATTTTTGGTTACAAAACACTAGCCTGTCTGCCCATTGAGCAGTGACACATCAGAAATACACACTGAGTATATATGTATGTAGTGAAAGAGCCCCCCCCACCCCACCCCCCCTTTTGTCATAGAACAACATTTTATTGAAAACTACTTAGTTAAGTTTAGAAAAAGATCCTAGTCCGGGATCAAATCCGACGCTACTTCACTTCCGTTACGCACATGATGTTGGTTAAAAAACTTTTTACTTTTTACGTTTACTTTCATTTTCCAATCAAACATTAGCCCCGATCTCCCGGGTGAAAGGTGTCATATCCACGACCCCGCCCTGCCTCCTCGTGCACGTACTGGCGGTCTCAGGCCTCCGCCACGCCGCCTGCGTGGCATAAGCGTGGCGATTCTGGTGCGTGTCCGTTGTGTGGCGGTTGCGTGGTGTTGTCTATGTTGTTGCACACCAGAAACGTCTATCCAATTTATAATATTAAATAACAGCGTGTTCTTCAACTTTGTTTCGTCAAAATATTTGCGTTTGTTGTATATATACATGTGTGTATATATATATATATATATATATAATAATAATACATTTTATTTAAAGACGCCTTTCTTGGCACTCAAGGACGCCGCACAGGGAATTCATAAATTAAGAACAGCAAAACAAATACTATACAACAGCAAAACAAATACTATACAAAAGAAAAACAAATACCATACAACAGCAAAACAAATACTATACAGCAAAACAAAACCAATACTATACAACAGCAAAACAAATACTATACAGCAAAGCAACAGAAAAGGCAGAGCAACAGACATTTAGGTGGAATAGGCAGTTATAA
>NC_048416.1:27913905-27925016 GCF_013103735.1 Etheostoma cragini
GAGGCGATTGATGTTACGTAGGTGGAAGTAGGCAGACCGGGTAATGTTATTGACATGGGGTTGAAAGGATAATGTGCTAACAAGGATGACACCCAGACTCTTAACCTTGGGGGAGGGTGAGACGGAGCAGTTGTCAATAGTGAGAGAAAAACTGTCTGTTTTGGAAAGAGTGGCTTTGGTGCCAATGAGGAGAACCTCGGTTTTATTACTGTTTAATTTGAGGAAGTTTTGGGTGAGCCAGATTTTTATTTCAGAGATGCAATCCGTAAGGGAGGTGGGCGCGAGAGTGGACGAGGGTTTGGTGGAGAGGTAGAGCTGGGTGTCATTGGTGTAACAGTGGAAGTGAATGTTAAATTTGCGGAAGATATTGCCGAGGGGAAGCAGGTAAATGATGAAGAGTAGGGGCCCCAAAACAGAGCCCTGGGGCACACCTGAAGTGACGGAGGAGGGAATGGATTCACAGGTCTTGAGTTGAATGAACTGTGTGCGACCAGAAAGGTAAGATGTGAACCAGTCTAACGGAGTGAGGATGATGCCAATGGAAGATTGAAGCCTATTGAGGAGGGTGGTGTGACAGATGGTTTCAAATGCTGCACTCAGGTCGAGGAGGATGAGGATGGTGAGGAGTCCAGAATCAGCTGCCATGAGGAGGTCGTTGGTGATTTTGATGAGTGCTGTTTCAGTGCTATGGAGGGGGCAGAAACCGGACTTTAACTGTTCATACAGGTTATCGTGGGATAGGTGAGAATGGAGTTATGTTATATACACACACATATATATATATACATATTTCAGTTCCCTTTCCCTGAGATAAAGTCCATGTTATCGTTTTATTAGATTCCAATTTATACAATTTAATTTAATTAAATAAACTGTTGACCACAAGAGGACGCCAACCGACAGATGACCCGAAGGGGGCAGTATTAGCGTTCATGTGGCATTTGTTTTTGCAAAGAAAAAAAAAAAGTCCTTCTCGAGTGTCTATTCCCTGGACTCATGGTTTGACTTGGACTGATGACTGAAGGACTCAGACGTTGGATTAAGTTTCTGACTAAATAGGTTATAACAAATATATATGTATACACACACTGATGTTCTTTTGGGGGTAACACCCTTTATTTTACTGACAGTATTAAGAAAAGATGGAGCCACCATGTCCTGAGAAGCTTCTTGTTTATTGTATTTACATCTTCTTCGGAAACTCTTTTTTTCCCTTGCATCCGCTTTTCATCTCTCAGATTTGGAAAATGCAGAGAGACGCGCCCGGGATCAGGATTTCCCTACACGGATTTTATATCCAATGCTGGAAAGAGCACCGTTAAATGTTGAAGTCAGTAAATAAACTCGTGACAGTGGCGTGATTTTGGTTAAATGTAGACTCTCTTTTATTAGTATACTTCAACACAGACTCAACCTTGACAACTCAACTTGGACTCGAGACTCGACTTTGCAGCGATGTGGGTGATGAAATCCTTGAAAATCTATCTGATTAATAAAAATTGGCAAGCATGCAGGGAGTGAAATATAGGCTACAGCACATGTATATTGACTCGTGGTTGATTGCAGCAGCTGAACACACCCCAGTGTGCGTTAGTTATGTTGAAATGTGCATACATGTGCAGACAGTGTGTATGTAGGGGGCTGCTGGATGATAATAAATATGTGGAAGCAGACAGTTGGGAGATTGCAGTGGGCTCCATCAGCAGATTGCTCCACATATATCATTAGAGAGCTATCACACACATGGCTGAGGATCACTACATATTTAAACGTATTTGTGTGTATTACTGAGCCAGGCACGTGTAGGTGTTTATCGGCGTGTGGCCGGTTGGCAGATAATCAAATCTGGCCTGTGGAGCGTAGACAGGCAGAGTAATGAAGTGTAATATACAGCCAGAGACCTGGATCGTATATTAACAGTAAACATTTAAGGGTTATATGTGCCAAACAATTTCACAATACATTGCGCTGCCTGCGTCGGAGTCAGACGACTCCTGTTCTCTAACCCTCCTGTTGACCTTGGGTCATATGACCCCTTTTAAAAATGTCTGTATCAGAAATATGGCATTTGTTTTATCCAAATAGCCAATAAAAAAAAAGGATGGATGCCATTCAATGCTCTGTGCAAATGCAATCAATTTAATTGAATTTCGGGTAAAAATTGAAATGGTTTTAAATCAGCATCCTGACCAAACTCATACATTCCTCTGATCTTAACTATTAGTCAAAATAATTCATAATTTCTGCTTTATTAGCTCAAATATTAGGTATAATTCTATACAAATGTGGGTTATTGACCATGGATTCCAAAAAGTAGTGCAACACTAGTGGTGGTAAGGTGGTGTCAGTGAAATAAAATAAAAATAATGTGTTGATAATCACAACACAATTGATTTTTTTGACCCAGGAGGACAACACAAGGGTTAAAAGACACACTGGCTGGAAGTTTACCAACCCATGTCACCATTTCATCTTCAGACAGACTGCAGGTAGACGCATATGACCACGGTTAAAAGTAGCCCTATCCCTAAAAAAGTGTTTCTTTCTATTAACTTTTGACTTTATTGGAAATAAGGGAGCCTCATCCTAAAGTGTGGAAAACCAAAAGTATGTGACTATAAAGTAACAATAAATAAAATGCAGAGTTGATAACAGTAGTTATGTTTCCATCTAATTGTCAAGCAAAGTTTAAGCAAGCATTTAAAAGAGAAAAAGTAATAAATTAGACAATGCAAAGCGTAGTTTTGTCAAAAGTTGACGTTACGCATGGTTGTAGATTGCAAACCGGCTTGCTAAATCAAAGAGTTTAGACGCTAAGTTCTGGTTCTTTCTAAGTTCTGGCTAAATGGAGCAAGGTAGCATTGTACAAGTTGGCCATGTGTGCAGAATACAGGCCTGGGGCAGAGACATTTGGTGTCAGCGAGACACCCGTTCACCCTTGCAAATCTGTAAATGTACCCGACATTAGTGATGGCCAAATGAAGCTTCGTGAACCAGTGTCTTTATTTTCTGAGCCCACTAGATGGCGCACTCTGTTCAACAGTTGGTTGAGAATCTACTGCAACGCCTTAGGCCTTTCTCTTAAAACCAAGAGCGCCATCTAGTGGGCTCAGAAAATAAAAACGCTGCTTCACAAAGCTTCATTTGGCCATCACTACCCGACGTAGCTGAGGAAAAGGCTATAGCGCACCGTAACTCCACCACGCACCTTGTGCCACAACTGTACAGCGCACTGGACGGGACCCGGATCCCGATCCTTCCTCCATCCGATGAATACCAGATCTAGAGATGTTCCATTACCGAATACCAGTATCGGAAATGTCTCCCATGTTGCCTAAAATGCTGGTATCAGTATCTGCAAGTTCGGAAGTAATTTAGCCCAAAAGAAAATCTACTTTAAAGTAGCTTATTTCAGTTCTTTAATGACGCCCTGTCAAACAAGATATTAAAAGAACGTTCTGAGGCATTCATGGTTTGTGTTTGTTCATGTTTCACCAAAAGTTGAACCTGAGCCAGTTACATGTTTGCTGCATCGCAACTTATTCGGCAAAGCTGTTTCCAGCTCCCAATTTATATATATATATTTATATTTAGATATATTTTATATCTCCCAGATAATGCATTATCTCTTTTTCAAAAAGGCATAAAACACCTCAAGGGAGAGAAAAAACCTTTTTGGAAAATTTGAGGACGTTTTTTTCCATCGTTTTCTAATGTGATACTTCAAAATGCACAAAAACAATACATTGCTGGAAACATGACTAGTGTCATTGAGGAGAATGTTCTTCCCAAGTATAAACCTCCACAGCATATTTGATGATAATCGTAATACACATGCAAATATCACCGAAGTGGGATCTCATTGGACCAGAGAGAGACTCAAACGGTCAGGGCATTGTACGAATGTTCATCAGTGTGCAATTCGGTCGTAAAATGATCAAGTCGAATGAACAGAATCAGTTGCAGGATGGTTAAATTATGAGGAGGGTCCTTGTCTGCTCTGTGATTTAATGTAAATTGAAAATGAGTCTCATTTCATTCTCTATTGTCCTTTTATGTGATGAGCGAAAAGAGAGGCCTCGCAGTGTAATTGCCTCAATTTCTGCTAATTTCTTTTGAATGGACGATAATGACAGACTTCAGAAAAAGAGTCACTTTGCTGCATTTGGAAAGAATGGAGGGAAATATGGCAGCATTCGCCCGACTGGAAAATCTGAGCACACCACGGACACCTTGAGCACACGACACTGAGAGCTCCATGGTGTTTTTTTGGACTCCAACGTCGCCTTGCAGGCAGCTAACTCTAACCTTAACCCTAAACGTAAGAATTGCCTGAGAGGAGACGCTGGGGGCAAACAACACTGAACACCACATGGATGATAGGCAATGATAGGCAATGAGAGACTCTACTCAACAGCCTCCATGACACAAACCTTGTAAGGGCTTCAACAAAAAGAAAACGTGTCAGTTTGTTGTTATGGGGGTGGCAGTAGTTTTGGGGGGGTTGTTTAAGCTCAGTCCGTAGGGTGTTGGGTTCCAGAGGGTTGCTGGTTCAAGTCCCCCTATGGACTGTGTGGATTGTTAGCTGGAGAAATGCCACTTCACCACTTCACCTCCTGGGTACTGCCAGGTGCTCTTAAGCAAGGCACCCCCCTGCCCCCAACCGCTCAGGGCAATGGTCCAGCACTGGCAGCCCCCCCACACACTAACATCTCTCCATCAGTGCATGAATAGGTTCTGGGCATGTGTGTGTATTTCAGGCCTGTGTGTAGTGATTACTAACAAAAAAACAGAGTGTAGAATTAAAAAATTTCCCACTGAGGATCAAACAACAGCATAAATTAAAAAAATTATTTAATTAAAAAAATGTTGTGGGGGTTTGGTGAACACTGGGGGGGGGGGAGCAAGCAATAAACAACCTGTATGGTTTATAGTTTTCAGATGATGTTTTCACAACAGCTTAAGGGTTTTTCTTCTCACCTGAATTCCCCCCCCCCCCTCTTTCTGTTTTAGGAACATAATACCTAATTTCTATGCAATTTCAAAGTCTCACAGCCTTGGTATCAAATTCAAAAAGCTCTTTGTCGCCTCTGGACTCAGGCTCATTAAAACATATTTCTATCCCTGTCATGTAGAGGCCTCGCAGCCATGAGCCTGCACCTCCTTCTGGGTCTGCAGACTCGAAGAAACGAGATGTTAGTCAAATTCATTGAAATAGGCTATAATGATTTTTTTTTTTTTAGTTTTTTTTTTAGTTTCTGGTGGACAATCAGTCGGATCTGAGAGTCCGTGCTGAATTTATTAAGCATCCATTAAGGAGTGAAATTAAATTTGGCTCTGGGTTGTTGCCATAAAATATACAACTTCTGTACAAAAGTGCATCAGTCTGCTTCACAGTCAAATCACTCATTATTTAACATGCGCGGCTCTCCATGTAAAAGCACTAAAATTGTCCACAGTATATAGCACATTGAGTTCATATTAAGGGATATGACAACACAGGGAAGGATAAAGAATAAGTCAGCCTCAGGCAGCCGCTTATCATGTTGAATCTGGTGCTAATATTAATCATTTGGAATATGCAAAAATGATAAATAATTCCTATCTATATTCTGAAGCTCCTCGCTTTCAAACAACACCAAGCAAGAACTACACTGGAAGAGGCTTACACACTTGTTTCTCTATTGTCTTTTTTGTGTTCACACAATTTTAATCTTTTTTTTTTGGTAAAGTTAGGGATATTATGTGAAGAGAGGTAGTATTGTACCAGTTGGCCACATGTGCAGAAAACAAGCCTGTGGCAGAGACACTTGGTGTCAGCGAGACAACCGTTCACCCCTGTAAATCTGTAAATGTACCCAACATTAGTGATGGCCAAATGAAGCTTCGTGAACCAGTGTCTTTATTTTCTGAGCCCACTAGATGGCGCACTCTGTTCAACAGTTGGTTGAGAATCTACTGCAACGCCTTAGGCCTTTCTCTTAAAACCAAGAGCGCCATCTAGTGGGCTCAGAAAATAAAAACACTGCTTTGTGAAGCTTCATTTGGCCATCACTACCCGACGTGGCTGAGGAACAGGCTATAGCGCACCGCAACTCCACTACGCACCTTGTCCCACAAGTGTACAGCGCACTGGACGGGACCCGGATCCCGATCCTTCCTCCATCTGATGAAAACCAGATATAGAGATAAAGTCTTCCATGCCGCCTAAAATGCTGAAATATCAGTTTCAGCAAGTACTGGAGTTCATGCAATGATCTGATACAACGTCATTTAGCCCAAAAGAAAATCTACTTTAAAGTAGTTTATCTATATCATATGTCATATGTTGTGTGTTAAAGTTGGGGATATTATTTGCTCATAATTTAGCTTTTCTAGTCAAATTTTTCAAGCTGTAACCTGTTGCTACTGCGTCTGTATTTTGTTTTTTTGTCAGATTAATGTGTTCTTTAAATCAGTGTGAATGTGTATTTGGGTGTGATTTCGGTGGGGGGGGGGATGCGTGGGATTTCCCTCTACATATACCTACTTTTATTACTATTTGTATCCAAAAATATATATAAATATATATAATAATATATCATAAATATATCCCTCTCTCAAAGTTATCTATGCAACATTACCAATAGCCCAAATATTGCATACCTCCAATAGAAGTATTTTAACCCTTGTGTTGTCTTCCCATCAACAATTTAAAAACAACAACATTTTGTTCCCTTTTTTCAACATTATTATCGCTTTTTCCGACATATTTGTCATTATTTCAATGTTGTGGGAGCTATTTTTGTTTGATTTTTTTAATGTTGACATTTCAGCTTGTTTCGACGGCTGATGTTTTTGTAACAAAAAAAACAACATTAACTGAAAACGGGAAAGTTTGACCCAAGGACAACATGAGGATTAAACGTACTAAAAGCACTATAACGTGAACGGTCTATAGTGCGAGTGGCAGTTGCTGGTTGTAATTGTCGATACAGAGCTCCGGGACGCCGGCTACCAGCGTTACATCATTTTCGGTGGCACTGAACGTGACGTTCGTTTAAAAAAAACTCTCAGGACAGTCTCAATACACCGTGTAGCAGTGGTCTATTATAACTAAGTACTAAGCTGTAATGATCGGACCATGAAACACACAACTGTTTGGATTATATCCAGCTTCTAAAATGTAAGGATTTATCTTGCATCAAATACTTTTACTTTTAATCCTTTAGTACATTTTCTTAATGATACTTACAGACCCAAAACACGGCAAAATACACAGCCACCATATAACGTTGGCCTTAACCCTGAATAGCAACATCACTGAAGACACACTTGTCTAACTCGCTGACTTTTTCTAAAGCGTGACAGGCTAAAATGAAAACACAGTCAACTTACCACTCTGAAACATCATGCTGACCTCCTCTAAAAGAAATTAATTAGTCCTCTTCGCCTGAATTCTCTGAACGTGAGTATTCGGGCTCTAACTGGTTAGGTCTTGCAGATCCCACTGCCAGGTTTGTAGTAGGCTTCCAACAAAATCCGATTCCAGGCCGTATTATACGCAGATCTGTGCTTAGCCAATCAGAGCGTTCTGCTCTTGAATATGAATTAGTTGTGGGCGGAACATTTCATCCAGCATCGAATCCAAGCGTTTGTGTAGGCTCCCAGAAAAGTTTAGGAAAATAAACCAAATCTTGTTTTTTTGTTGGTAAAACTATTAAATTAGTGTTTAATAGACACATATAAACGGTACAGATATAAGTTTAGGTGTCACCACATGGGACCTTTAAGTCACATTATCAATGCAGGACTTTACTTAGGGTATTTTTACAGTGTGGTATTAGTAGGCTACTCTTCCTTAAGGATCTGAATACTTCTTCCACCACTGCTGTATATACCAACACCAGAAGGCTAGATGTGTCATGAGCTCATAATGGCTATGATTGATGTCATTACTTGTAGTTCTCAGCATTTAAAAGCCCATGCACAAACATCTTTTTTAATTTGTCTTACATGCATCTCCTTCTACCCACGATCCCTTGGTTTGTTTTGGGTTGTTGAATATAAGTGGAGGGATTACATTCTCCCTTGTGATTATCCACATGCTTGGTGTTAAAGCACCTAAACATGAAAGTGAGGCTGAGTTCCAAATCCAACTTGCACACATAAATCCTGTTTGTTTTGGGCTTCGGAGGACAAGATAACAAAGCCTTCTTAGCCTTGAGCTCAAACATTCAACACTACTTTATAACTACGCTGTTATTCAGCATCCACTATCGTTGCCTGCCTATCCAAAGTCTACAGTAAACACCTCAATATATAAAGCTGTCTTCTTAACCCTCCTGGTATACTCAAATGTAACCTTGATCCTCTGCGTCAATTTGACCCCAATTTAAACCTCCAGAAAATGATTGCCCAATGTTATGTGTCGGGTACTTAAAGTCTTTTTGTTGACTACTGAAATACTCCTTTAGATAAAACATAACTCTCCTCCACCCCTCCTTAAACATCCAGAATATCCTCTGTTTGACACGGCTATGAAAGAATATGCAAAGTACCCTAAAATCACTGATTGACCTCAAGTTTTCAAAAAAGTCTTTTGCTGCTTTAATGGCTTATTACAAGCTTTGGCAGCTCAGAATCAAAAGAAAAAACAGGATTTATTGCCAAGTAAGGAAGTAAGTTACTTACTTGGCAATAAATCCTGTTTATTATAAGGAATCAAAGACAAATAAAGAAACAAATATATGCAAAACAGCTGTTTCACATGAGAAAAAAGAGGCTGAATGTTATACAGCCTGGGGTCAAACGTGTGTAAAGGACAATAATATCATCTTGTTCATTTTTTGAATGTATGAAAATTAACCATTGGCGTAATTTACACGGTGGACGGGGGTTACAGTGCCCCCAATAACCAAAACTGTCCAGTGCAAACCTCTCAAAGAAACCTGTTATAATTTACTTTATATAAATAAAGACATCTGTACCACTAACTGATGCATAAAAGGCACAAATCGTTGCTGAAAAATACACCAGAATGCAGGAAATGAAGTGTCTGATGCTTGAAATGTCATTTTTTGCTAAAAAGCGGAGAGCTCAAGCACCCAACCCCCCCAACCCCGATGTTAAACCCTAATTTAAGCTCTTGCCTTAGACATTGAATGGGCCCAAATTGATCCCCAGGATAACAGCTTAACATAAAGACACACATTTATAATAACGACACTAAAGGACACACGCCTTGACAGCTGACAGACATTTGATATGCAGTACATGTATTTTAATTAACTGAGAATAGTCCATATGCATACGTCTATGAATACATGTGCAGCAAAGCATTTTTTAAACATTGTCTGCACCGTTTTTGTGTATGTTGCTACAAATTTTTGTATCAACACGTTCTACATTAAAGCTGTTTACAGGCAGCATGGGGCAGTAATGACCTTTTGAATCATGGCTGTTCTTCCACCACTCCAACCACTGTGCATTGTTTCATCGCGTGCATCTGGACCAGGTCAGGTTTATTTACTGGGCTGCTTTAGGAGCTCCATCGGAATGATGCGTTCTGTCCCGTGACAGGAACGCTGCCACAGCAGGAGAAAAAGGTCATTCGTAATTGAAGCTGTGACATTGAAAAGGCAGGACAGAGGTGGAAGTAATGGTCTGTCCTGACGCCCAAAGATGAAGTTATTCTGCCCCCTAGTGTCAGCCGACCGGTCTTGTTCTTTTCCAGGAGTGTCAAACTCTACTACTGCTCCTAGGGCCCCACTGCAAAGGAATCACAGTTTATTGACATGCTTTCATTTCATTGAGGAAAAAAAAAGTATGCCAAGAATGTTGGAAAAAGTGACACAAAGTGTGGAAAGAAATCGGCATAAACTTCAAAAATAGCACCACTTTTTTTTTTTATATTCACAAAACATCTAAAAAAGCATCAAACATTAAGTTAAAAGCCATCTAAATGTTGGAAATAGAGGCAAATATGAGTTGGGCCAAAATGTATCGTGAACCTAGTGGTGCTCATGAGTTTATGAAGCTGTGCTAAAGTTTACCTAAAAGAGGAATAAAAGAATAATCTTTTGGAAATTGATCTTAATGCCTTAATTAAAAAAGTTAGGAAAAAGCCAATTTTTAAGGACATTAATTTTGTTTGTGAATGAATAATGTATCGTAAATAAATAAGTACACCTCCTATTTTAAAATACAGGGGGCATAAGTATACACCCCCCTATGTTAAAATACAGGGGCATAAGTATACACCCCCCTATGTTAAAATACAGGGGCATAATTATACACCCCCCTATGTTAAAATACAGGGGCATAAGTATACACCCCCCTATGTTAAAATACAGGGGCATAAGTATACACCCCCCTATGTTAAAATACAGGGGCATAAGTATACCACTACATACTTTCAGTAACTTACCTGCATTACACAGACACGTGCCATTTCAGTGTTTGAAGAACAGAAAAACCCTGATAATTCTTCTTATTGTGCATGTTTTGATGTTTTTTTGTTCATTGCATTTTATGTCTCTTTCATAGTGTTTTCTTTTTCTTCACATTGTTAATTTTATTTATTTTTTCCTCTTGTTATTGAAGCATCTACATACTGATCCCCAAACACTTGGAGCCACATAACGCCATGACCCAGCCAGCAGCGCTCACTGGCCAAAGTGCAGACACAGACATGTGCTTTAGACGGACATCTTCCCCAAACAGATCCATGCATACGTAGTACAGGTCAGTACACTTTACACAGCACCTAAAAAACAGCACATCTGCAGTGTTGTTGTTGTTCGACCAAATATCGAATCAGAACAGATTTCTGGGAAACGTCCTCATCTTTTGAGTCTTTTGAGTCTTATTGATCACAGAACTCAATAACAAATGGAGTCAGACATCTCTCAGTTGCACATTGGAACAATCTTACCTGCCCTTTTGTCATATTTGTTTAATATCTGCATTATTCCATTTGCACAAACTGTACATAGATCCTGTACTCACTCAGTGTATATATTTGATCCGTATTTTTTCGTAGACTCTTTGTTGTCCATATTTTTTTCACTTGCTGTATATCATGAGCGATATAAACTGCAACAATTTAAAAATATATAGCCATAAATATA
>NC_048416.1:27925116-27927483 GCF_013103735.1 Etheostoma cragini
TATATGAGAGAGTATATGAGAGAGAGAGTGTATGAGAGAGTAAATGAGAGAGTATATGAGAGAGAGAGTGTATGAGAGAGTAAATGAGAGAGTATATGAGAGAGTAAATGAGAGAGTATATGAGAGAGAGAGTGTATGAGATAGTATATGTGTATGAGAGGGTAAATGAGAGAGTATATGAGAGAGTATATGAGAGAGAGTGTATGAGAGAGTATATGTGTATGAGAGAGTAAATGAGAGAGTATATGAGAGAGTATTCCTTATAGACATATTCCATTCTGTGATTATCATCAACATCCATTCCTTTAATTTTAGTCTCAATAATTCCTAATTTCTGCTTTTCTAACTCAAACATCAGGTATAATTTCCTATAAATGAAGTTTA
This sequence comes from Etheostoma cragini, assembly GCF_013103735.1. Lineage (NCBI taxonomy): Eukaryota > Metazoa > Chordata > Actinopteri > Perciformes > Percidae > Etheostoma > Etheostoma cragini. The sequence continues at coordinate 27,925,501 of NC_048416.1, forward strand.
TTGACCATAAATCCAAAAAAACTGTAAACCTAAAGTTAATAAGTTAGTGTTACGTAGTGTTGAAAATGTCAAAAAGGTGACAAACATTGAAAAAAAGCGTCAAAAGTGTTGAAAAAAGGGACAAAAATGTACGAAAAAGTGAAAAACATCGATAAAAAATGTGTCAACAACAGTGTTGATCTTCAAAGACAAAGGTTAAAGCACTGTTGTTTGCTCTGGAGGAAACTACTAAAAATTGTTGGGTCCTTGTAAATTCTGGAGTGTGGTCTATCTGTAAAGTGTCTTGAGATAACTCTTGTTATGAATTGATACTATAAATAAAATTGAATTGAATTGAATTGAATTAAAGAAATGCTGAGAGCATGTTTCTCTCCCCTCCCAGAATGCTGTGTGGACTGGCAAGACCTTTCTCCACGGCTCTGTGGAGGAAGATCTAGCAATGCAAGAAATGAAACGAAATACTTAATAAAGTACAATAAAGCGTACAGTTTGACTGAATCAAGGTAATAATTCAAAGAATAATCATATCAGATGTTATGGCATTCCCAAAGTTTTTGTTGGACAAAAATACTAACGGACATCAACAACTTTAGGCCATGCTGATCACCAGGCAACATATTTTAACATAATAATATAAGGTCAACATGTGTATATGTATAGTACATTATATATTTAAACATGTTTATAACGTGGCTGCTCTTTAGTCAAGCCATCCAACGACAGAGTGCTTGGATCATAAAAACAACACATATCCATACTGCACAGTCTGCAGTGTGTCAAAAGTGTTGAAAAAAGGGACAAAAACGTAAGAAAAAGGGACAAACATCCATAAAAATCGTCAACAGAAGTGTTGATTTTCAGTTTTGACGGGAAGACAACACGAGGGTTATACAACCGAGGGATGTAGCGGCGTAAACAGCTAGCAACCGCCGCTAGGCGTCACCGAGTTGTGTAGCTGACGGCGGCCTGCTAGTTTTCACATATAATACGTTTTAATGTGCGTAATGTTTTGTATAATATATTAACAACCTCGTTCATGACATCGTGGTGGTGTATTCAGCCTGTGTGGGAGGTCATATGGTTTTATAATCAGGTTAAAGTGAACGTCAACAATAACAACGGCTTTGAATTTGTCTTGGGGTTAAACACAGACACATGCACATGAGCTCACATGCTCCATCTCTGCAGAAACAAGTGCTCTCTGTGTCGTTGAACCCTGCGTGTGCCAGTCTGACATGTGTCCGTGGTGTGTACCGGATTCTGGCTTCTGATTGGTCCGTGGGGGCAGGTGTGGTTGACATGGATGGTGCGTGAGTTTACCCTCTCATCGAGGAGGCTTCAATGTGTGTCAGACAGACTCAAGAGTATGTTATATAGTACTTTACTTATATAGCACTTTACTTATATAGTACTTTACTTATATAGTACTTTACTTATATAGTACTTTACTTAAATAGTAGGCTACTTTCCTTATATAGCACTTTACTTATATAGTACTTTACTTATATATTACTTTACTTATATAGTACTTTACTTATATAGCACTTTACTTATATAGCACTTTACTTATATAGCACTTTACTTATATAGTACTTTACTTACATAGTGCTTTCCTTATATAGTACTTTACTTATATAGCACTTTACTTAAATAGCACTTTACTTATATAGTACTTTACTTATATAGCACTTTACTTATATATTACTTTACTTATATAGCACTTTACTTATATAGCACTTTACTTATATAGTACTTTACTTATATAGTACTTTACTTATATAGCACTTTACTTATATAGCAGTTTACTTATATATTACTTTACTTATATAGTACTTTACTTATATAGCACTTTACTTATATAGCACTTTACTTATATAGTACTTTACTTATATAGTACTTTACTTTTATAGCACTTTCCTTATATAGCACTTTACTTATATAGCACTTTACTTATATAGTACTTTACTTATATAGTACTTTACT
>NC_048416.1:27927583-27934180 GCF_013103735.1 Etheostoma cragini
AAAAGGAGTAGGAAGAAAAGGAGAAGGAAGAAAAGGAGTAGGAGGAAAAGGAGAAGGAAGAAAAGGAGTAGGAAGAAAAGGAGTAGGAAGAAAAGGAGAAGGAAGAAAAGGAGTAGGAGGAAAAACCCTTTCAGGTGCTTCCACCTTTTTCTATTTTTATCTTTTAGTTAAATACAAAACAATTTGATGCTTCACTTATTTATACATGTTTACATTACATGTACCCTATATCTACAGTACCTACACACACATATACATATACACACACATATACACATACACGCACTTACATATGCACACACATTTACACATGCACACACATATACACATACACGCACTTACATATGCACACACATATACACATATACACATACACACACATACACAAATACACATATACACATACACACACATACACATGCACACACATATACACATACACACACATATAACCACGCACACACATACACATACACACACATATACACATACACACACATATACACATATACACATACACACATATAACCATGCACACACATACATACATACACACACAGATATAGCTACACACACATACATATACACACACATATACACATACACGCACTTACATATGCACACACATATACACATACACACACATATACACATATACACATACACACACATACACATGCACACACATATATACATACACGCACATACATATACACACACATATACACATACACACACATATAACCATGCACACAAATACACATACACACACATATACACATACACACACATACACATGCACACACATATATACATACACGCACATACATATAAACACACATATACACATACACACACATATAACCATGCACACACATACACACACATATACACATACACACACATATACACATATACACATACACACATATAACCATGCACACACATACACATACACACACAGATATAGCTACACACACATACATATACACACACATATGCACATGCATACACACACACATTTACACATTTCTTTTCTTTTCCATCTATCTTCTTCATTTCCGTCTCAAAGAGAATAATGATCCATCCAAACTAGACTTATAAGCCCGGGAACCAGACAGTCAGTTTACAATACTATCACCTTGAGTCATTTTCAAATCCATTCAAAGCATTCGTTTTAAATAGTCTCTGAAAATGTCTCATTGTTGTAAATGTTTTCCTCTCTTCCCTGCAGCCGTTCAGTAAAGTCATTAATTAGTAGAATGAGATGATTATGAAACCTTAAAGGTGTAAAAGGCTGTTGGGAAATATGAATGGAAAACTGGAGGTCAAGGTGTTGAGTTGGCTGTAAACATAGACACCCCCCCCCCCCACCCCCCACCACCCCCCATGGCCCCCCCCTCCCCCAGACAAACCCGACTCCACCCTGTGATGACAACACACTGATAACAGACACACACTTTTTTACACTTTGTGGAAAATTACCAGAGAATTGCAAGTTGAACCAGCAGCAGGAAACAGCTGAGTCACCCCTTCATCCACATCACTTCTCTGGCGTTGTGTTTTTCCACTTAACAACAAATACAATCTCTCTCTCTCTCTCTCTCTCTCTCTCTCATATAGATATATATACTGTATATACAGTGGTGCTCATAAGTTTACATGCCCATGCTTTAGTTGACTAAAAAGAGGAATAAAATAAATCATCTTTTCTAAATAGATCTTAATGCCTTAATTAAAAAAAAAGCAAAAAATCCAATCTTTTTCAGGCCACCAATTAGCTTTGTGCATAGTATCCTGATCCAGGGAATAACTGGCCTTTAATAATAAAAATGGGCTTGCTTCTATAGGTATTTAACATATGGGTGTGTTTGCTTATGCACCCTGTATTTTAAGGAAGAACATTTATTTATTTACGATACATTATTCATTCACAAAGAAAATTGGTGTCCTTAAAAGGTTGGATTTTTCCTTTTTCTTTAATTAAGGCATTACGATCAATTTACAAAAGATTATTTTTTCATTCCTCTTTTTGGCCAACTTCAGCATGGGCATGTAAACTAATGAGCACAACTGCATGTACAGTTATGAGTTAATTGGATTATATGGAAAGTTTAAAAGACCTTTGACTTCTTCACTTAAGAGAAATATGTTGTAAAAACAGTTGAATTGTTCTCTAGTCCTCATAGCAACTGTGGAAGTATAAACCACACAATGATTCATAAAAACAACAGATTTAAACTGTTTGAAAAAGTTGCTGAGCGTAAGCCGAATAAATTCCCTTCTGAGGAATATAGACAATCTGACAGTTCTGAGCTCTGCCACTAAAACATGAAAGATACACAGAAAAACACTTGAAACAAAGAAAGAGCGGCGTGTACAAAAATGGAAATATCAGAATTTTCAATTCAAAATGTAAAGTGAAATATGGAGTCAAAACATTTTGTATTTTTATACTGCAACAACATTTATGTAACAGCTTTGGTCGGATTCTGTAGTTTAAAACTTGTAATATTCCCTAGTTTTTATAATATAGGACACTTTATAACTTTATTACTTGGTTTGTAGTAACACAGAACTGTTGCTCGTCCCTAAAAGACACCGAGAAGCTCAGCTCAGTAAAACCACCTCGCAGGGAAAAGGGAACACTGGCTTCATTGATTGTGTGTGTCGTTCTCCTCTCGTTTGAGTGTGTGTGTGTGTGTGTGTGTGTGTGTGTGTGTGTGTGTGTGTGTGTGTGTGTGTGTGGATCCTCCAGGTGCTCTGGTTTAGCTATTATATGTTAAGTACACAGTGCTGTGGACATAGGTTGGCGATGTGAGACTATAGACGTCGGGGGGGGGGGGGGGGTTAAACGCCAGCGAGCTATCAGGACATCCAAGGCCGATGGTAGCTAGGGGCGGGGGGGGGGGGTCAAAGGTTAACCTTCCGGTTTTCCTCAAGTCAAATTTGACCTATTTTCAAAACGCTTCTATAACAGAAATTTGTCTGTTTTTTTAAATGAATTTTCTAGCATTTGAAAAAAAGTATTGAGGAAAAAACTTCCAAAAAAAGCGCATAAAACATTGAAAAAAGTGACATAATTGTCACGATAATCTTCAAAAATGTCACGAAAAAGTGTCAAAATGTTGGGAAAGAGTGACAAAAGTGTGGAAAAAGACAAAAGTCATTGAGATCTCTTGTTGAATTTTTGGACACCAAACACTTCATTTTCTGCATTCTGGTTAAAAAAAAATGGCAAAGATTTTTGCTTTTTTTGAATCAAGTTATGATGCAAACGTCTTTATTTATGTAAAGGAAATGGGGAACTTTGCATAAAATTATCTGTGTGTGTGTTGAACTGCTATAGTCTTCTTTTCTACCCTCAGGAGTGAAGTTGGTGTTTAGTATGTTGTGCGGGGTCAAAAGCAGAGGACAAACGTCCCCACAGGGATTAATGTTAAAGCTTTGCTTAACTTAAAAAACAAACAAAAAAAGAAACACAGACGCCTTAGTGGAAAATTCCCTTTCCTGGTGCTCCCATAGACAACTAGACCACGTCCTTGTTCATAGACTGTTTAATATTAATGGATGGAGCATCTGGTTCAACGAAGTGCTGCAAAGGAGGACGTGTCTTAAAACCGGCGTTGGACACGTGCAGTTGCAAAAGGAGGTCTGTTTCTGTACAAGTCTACGAGAACGAGACCCACTTCTCACTTGATTCATCTCAGTCAAGATTTTCTTAATGAGTTTATGCTCTCAATCGCTAGTTTGAAGTCTTCTGCAACACAGAATGGTGTTCCCTTTTTGGAATTATGGACTTATTTTAAAATAAAAGCAGAGTGTTGAAGTTTGTCTTGATTTCTCCCCGATGTAAGTTGAGTTTGCAGATTTGAGTCGTGCGTGCGTCACTTGGCGATAAGTAGTCTACAAGATGCTAACGAGAGACATCAGTAATGTCAACACAGTAAAAATGGACCTACTTAACCAAGTTGGTTCCCTGCTAGCTTAGCTTCAAGTTAGCATCAAACACAACAAAGGCTGTCAGTTGAATGGTTTTTTGAGCTAACGTTAGCAACCAAACAACCATAGATAGCCACAATGTTTTTAAAAATGACTGCTAGCTTAGCTACAAGTTAGCATCAAACACAACAAAGGTTGTCAGTTGAATGGTGTTTTGAGCTAACGTTAGCAAAGAAACAACCATAGATAGCCACAATGTTTTTAAATATGACTGCTAGCTTAGCTACAAGTTAGCATCAAACACAACAAAGGCTGTCAGTTGAAGGGTGTTTTGAGCTAACGTTAGCAACCAAACAACCACAGCTAGCCACAACGTTTTTTTAAATAATTCCCATCTTCCGTCATTGTTTGTAATGAGAAAAGTTTATTAATTCATGGATTTCACAAATCTCAGTGTGACGCGTCATGCCGTAAACTGTTTAAATCTGAGCATGCACGACTCACATCTGCACTCGACTCACATTGGGAGTCAGCTAATAAAAGTGTGTAACGTAACCTAGAGTGTAAGGGCTCCTCCCTCCTCCACCCCCCCCTCCATCTGCCTAAATCTGTGTTAGACACTAAGGGCTCTACATATGAACTTGAGCATTGAGAACATCGTTGGTGTACACAGAGTTTACTAAAAAAGGTTTTGGGCAAATCTTAAAAGTGGCACATCCGTCCTAAATATGCTTTTTAACAAAGGTTTGACTCGGGTACATTCACAAAAAGACCCTAGGTTGCATTTGGCGAGAGATATGCTTTAAGATGTTAATTTTACATAAAAAACATTTAAAATTGCAAGAACACATGTTTGTTTATCACTGTCCTGATGTGTTTTTTTAACCCCCCCAAGGTAGCATAAGTAGACACAATTTTTGTTTTTTATGCATGTTTTGAGCCCCTTTTACCTCTCTGGTGGAGCAGGTTGTCGTTCATATTCCAGGCATATATGCACATGCACTGGATTTTAAATTGTGGAATTTAAATTAAATAACAGGCTACATTAACATCATGAAAAGTCACTTAACCTTCATGTTGTCCTCGGGTCAAATTGACCCCTTTTCCTATATCAATGTTCTTTTTAATTCCCCAAAATATCATTATTGATTCCACCCAACGCTCTTTGCCAAGTACAAATCTCTACTTTCATTAATTTTGGGGCGTCTTATTCAATTTTATATCATTTTGAGAGAAAAAATTGCAAGTGTTGTTGAAATAGTATTGAGTAAAAGTTGACATATTTCAGTCTGTGATTATCATCAACATCCATTCCTTTAATTTTAGTCTCAATAATTCCTACTATCTGTTTTTCTAACTCAAACATTAGGTATAGTTTTCTATAAATGAGGTTTATTAACTGTAGATTCCAAAAATAACTGTAAAAGTAAAGTTATGAAGTTAGCATTACGTAGTGTTATGGGCAAAAAAAAGTGACAAACATTGAAAAAAGGGTTGGAAAAAGGGACAAAAACATAAGAAAAAGTTAAAAACATTGATAAAAAGCATCAACAGTGTTGATTTTTAAGTTTGATGGGAAGACGACACAAGGGTTAAACATTAGTTTTGCATTGCGAGATCTTCCTCCACAGCGCATACTAAAACATTCATACTGACCCCCAAAAGGTCAAGTTTAGGCTCCTTCATGAAGATATTACTCAAACTTTCATGAATAAATTATGGAAGTGTTCTGGTGGAGCCGGGCTCAGTCAGGAAGGGGTTAACGTCCAACACTATTCTACAGGCTGTATTTTTCAGCTCAGCTCTCCTCCTCATGGCTCATTTCCATGACTGGGTCCCTGTGGGTGTGTGGCTTTCGGAGAGCTCGCACCTGATTGGCCAAGAAAGCTGTCTCTCAGATTCACGCGTCGTTCTGATTGGCTGATTGCTGCCAACCTGTAGCGCAGCTCTCATGTCAAAGCACACGCTCTATAAGATCTCTTTTTTTTCTGTTTCTCACACACAGATCTGCCCGCAACTTTATCAATAAGATCCCCGAAGCTTGGTTGTTTTCCTTCAACTGAAAACAAAAACTTTATTATTTTTTTAATTTCGCTGACAGGCCGATGAGAGAGAGTCAGCGGACGTCTGGCTGAAGATGCAGACCTCGAAGAGCTTTCGGATGGATGATTTTATCGCAGGGTGGATCGGCGGTGAGTGACACACACACACACACACGCACACACGCACACACATATTTACAGCCTTTCATTCAGAGAGAGAATGAGAGCCTCTGTTACCCAGTGTGCATCGGGTCAGTGAGGGGGGATGGGGGGTTGCATGTGTGATCAATTATATTTGCATGGAAGAAAAAAGACAGGCACAAAGGTGGACCCCTCCCCCGTCTATGCATCCACATCCAGGGTAAATAATGGAGAGAATGCAGATAAATCCACCACCCTCTTCCCCCCCCCCCCCCTTTTCTTTTTATTAATTGTTGTGGGAAGTACAGTAGCCTACATAAACACAACAACAACAACAACAAGGGGAGGGGGGATTTCAGCATGGCATCAAATCAGAGTTTCATCATAATTTCATCTCTATTTTTACATACTATGCTTCCCTCAGTACTTGATTACTTATTGATTAGACCGACTGATTGCACCTCGCTTCCCC
>NC_048416.1:27934280-27959185 GCF_013103735.1 Etheostoma cragini
ATATATATATATAAAACATAAACAGAAAACAGAAAATTTTGAAAGGACTGTGAGTTTTGTGGCAAATTTAGTAGTGTAAAAGTATGGTTATCAATCCCTTTAGAAAAGGAAAAAGGAAGAAAAATCTACAAAAAATATTAAACACACATTTTTATATTCTATCTTTTCTTTAAAAGCACATTTTACATTTTGCATAGAACATAGAACATTTTTTGGATAGATAATCGATGGCTATAAAATTGATTGATTTTGTGTGTGTAGTTATGGTGGCAACAACCACACAGGCCATTCAAATGCATGCATTGCCAAAGTTTGTTTTTGTTGACGCTGTCTATAGAGAACGGATTTTTTTACAGTGTGTTCAGGGGACAGGCAGCTAGCAGATAGTGAGATGTTTTTACAGTGTGTTCAGGGGACAGGCAGCTAGCAGATAGTGAGATGTTTTTTACAGTGTGTTCAGGGGACAGGCAGCTAGCAGATAGTGAGATGTTTTTTACAGTGTGTTCAGGGGACAGGCAGCTAGCAGATAGTGAGATGTTTTTTACAGTGTGTTCAGGGGACAGGCAGCTAGCAGATAGTGAGATGTTTTTTACAGTGTGTTCAGGGGACAGGTAGCTAGCAGATAGTGAGGAGTTGTTTGCTGTATGTGACAACAACAACTGTTATAAATGTAGCCTAAAACACGCGTAACATTGAGCCCCTTTAAGGGTCAACCTCAAGCCACTGGAATTTAACCTTTACTCCAAAAAGCCGAAAGACGACCCAAAACGGCTTTCCGTAGTTTTATTTTGGTCCTGTTTGGTTTTGGTACTTTGAATGAAGTGTGTTTTAAAATGCTGAAATGCCTGTTTATTGACATGGAGTCTGGTGATTGATTGATTGATTGATTGATTTATTGATTGATTGATTGATGTGTGGATCAAGACAATGAAACAGTCCAAAGATTACTTTATCTTCTTATTTTTACACTACATATTTTATGTTTTTATGTTTATAAAAGGATCTTACTGTTTAACAGAAAGATCGACCTCCTTAGAAATCCTTCCCATAATGTGGTCAGACACTGAGAATATTAATCTGAGCCTGTCAGCGGCAAAACAGGCTCCTTTGGGAAGGTAAATACAAGTTGGACAATTGCCCTGTTAACTTACATTGCAGCTTTTTTAGCCACTGCCGACGGCTGGACTGGACCAATGTCAAAGATCGTTGTTCTCATCAGTAACTTAGACCCAAAAACACAGGAAAATAGGTTGAAAAAAGGCGTAGTTACCCTTTAAGCTAAACAAAATGAAACTAAAAAGGAATGTCTAATAATACATACACGTACATTAGAGATGAAAGGATACCACGATGTGCATTAGGCTGCAAGAACGCAGGTCTTTCCATTCAGTTTGAATGGGGGAAGTACGTTTAGGCTGTTGCAGGGTTTACCACGGGGAGAACACGCAACAAAAACGCAACGGGCCTGCGGCAGAAAGTGGAGACGTCGTCACTGCCCAAAGTGAGGCATTTGAGTTGCGAATGCTCAAATTTAAACAGTTTACAGCATGACGTGTCATTCTGACATTTGTGAAATCCATGAAATAATAAATGTTTCTCATTAGAATCAATAACAGAAGATGGAAATCATTTCAGAAACGTTTTATTTATTTATTATTGTTTTGTTGCTAACATTAGCTCAAAACGCCATTCAAATAACAGCCTTTGTTGTGTATGATGCTAACTTGTAGCTAAGCTAGCAGTCATTTTAAAAACATTTTTGCTAGCTGTGGTTAATTGGTTGCTAACGTTAGCTCAAAACACCATTCAACTGACATCATTGTTGTGTTTGACTGCTAATTTATAGCTAAGCTAGCAGTCATTTTAAAAATGTTGTAGCTAGCTGTGGTTGTTTGGTGGCTAACGTTAGCTCAAAACACCATTCAACTGACATCATTGTTGTGTTTGATGCTAACTTGTAGCCAGCAGTGAACAAACTTGGTTAAGTAGGTCAATTTTTACTGTATTGACTTTACAGAAGTCTCTCGTTAGCATCTTTTATGCTAGTTGTTCTAAAGTGCGCATGCACAACTCACATCTTCACTCGACTTACATCAGGGAGTGACAAAAGCGCTCGCCATGTCTCGCTCGTCTCCTTTATTTCTCTCTCTCTCTCCTGAAATAAGTTGCCTTCAACTGCGGTTGGAAATGTCAAGATCCATAAACACTGTGACGGAGAACCGTAATTGGGAAATATAAAGTCTACTCGTGCTCTGTGGAGGTTTAAAGAACACAACAGGACGTCACACATATAGGCCGTTACAGTGACTGTTACTCCATTACTCTGCATCAGGGCGGGGAATCGCCCCATCACTGTTTCACCGGTGATTTCCCTGGTTATGAGATTCATTCTGAGGAAACTTATCTGTTACGGATAGATTTAGTGCTTCAGGGCGATGTGGAGAAATTCAAAGATCTCAATATTTGTGACAAAAAGGCATCAATGTCGATAGCGTAGCGTTAACATTTGGTGCTTTCAATAAATATTTAAAACCAGGAAAAAACAACAACAATTGTGTCATATGTAATGAATATGATATCTATCTCATATATTGATAACCATATAATATTGATATATTGCCCAGCCCTAGTTGGAATATCATAGTAAAGCCTTACTGATGTCTCGTCACATAACCAAATATAAGGAAGCCTTTAGAAACCTAAATCAACCTCATTTACAGACACTTTTTCAAATGTCTTCAAAGTCTTAAGCGTATGTAAAAGGCAACAAACCAAAGTTTTTATTGTGGCATTTTAAAGAGTTATTCTTTAAATTCTTAACATGTTAATGCAAACATGAATGGCACCGCAGGGAGGGCAGATATGGGAGCAGCTGTAAAGTAAGATAAACCTTTATGGAGCCCCAGAGGGGAATATCAGTTGTTACGGCAGCACAAAGTGGCAGTAGTACAGATAAGAAGATAAAGTAATTAGTGCTGCAACTAATGACCATTGTCATTTTTCGATTAAACTCACCGTTATTTTCTTGAGTAATGGATTAGTGGTTTGGTCTATGAAATATCAAAACTATGAGGAATGGGGATCAGTTTTACCCAAAGTCCAAGATGACGTCCTCAAATACTTGCCGATTCGCCAATTAATGCAATACTTGACAACTAATCGATTAATCGATTGATCTTTGCAGCTCTAAAAACAATTGAACAAATACGAAGGTCTGTAACCAAAGTGTACACCAGACTGATTATATTCTGAATCAAATAACAGTACTTAGTGTTCGTCTTGATTAATATTAATATGTAATATATTCAATATAATATAGATCACGATGCAAACAATCAGAATTGAGAATGTGTGTCATAGGATAGATTAGGATGCTATGAGATAAAGTACTGTATGAAAGGTAGTAATATAATATTTGTATGTAGTACGGTAATATAACATCTGATAGAATAGAATAGAGTACGTCGGATGAAGCTCCGTTTTTCCTTCAGTCTAACTTTTGTGTTTCATAACTTTGCAACCATGTGTGCTGGGTGTGCTTGTAGGGTATTTGGGGGTGGTGACACACACATGCACACACACACACGCACAAACAGCAGTTAGAACATGGTGTTAATAAGGGCACAATGGCGCTGGGGCCCCATGATGGCTGCCCAGTTTGGCCAGCCTCTTTCTGGATCGCTTCCTAAAGGACTCAAAGCTTTAATTCAACAGGGAACACACACCTGTTCTCTCTCTTTCTGTCTGTTTAACTGTAGTGAACTCTGATGGCATGAAGAACAACACAAACTGTTACGTCCTTAATTAGTCTGGGTGGGGGGGTCACAAACAGTTTAATACAATAAACCTGGGGAGAGACAAACAAACGGCAAAATAAGGTAGAGGAAACACTGTAATGTAATGATCAACATAGAGCAACATAGAGGAAACACTGTAATGTAATGATCAACATTTATCAGGTTATATATAAACTATATTTCAGACCCAGGGGGATCCAGTTCACAATAACAACATACACAAACACAAAAGTACAAAAAACAGAGCCTTCCACTATGTTCAGTGTCTAATATACAGCAGTGTTCGCCAATGGATCCACAGTCTGGAGGAGAATCTGACAGAACTGTGTACAGGGTTAGCCAAAACAGTGAAACAGAGGAAACACTGTACTGTAATGATCAACATAGAGGAAACACAGTACTGTATTATTGCCTCTGCCTCATACCAACTTTCTCTCTCTTCTCTCTGTCTTTTTGTGTGTTTTCTTTGTGTTTTGGCTGCAGGAGCTTCCAGTGTGGTGGTGGGCCATCCTCTGGACACAGTGAAGGTATCAAGACTCCCAGAGACTCTGATTCTACCACACCATTGTTCTATGTTGTTCTATATGATTATTTCTTTTAAAAAGCAGGTGTTTGAGGATGTTGTCGTTTACTTGTTCTTTGTGATATATTCTGGTTGACCAGTTGTTATGTCAGAGACGTTAATCATTATGTTAAGAGTTAATTTGCCATGTTGAACACATTATGATGCCCCTTGATTCACACTGAGAAGAACTAGGTTACGTTTTTGTCCCTTTTTTCAACCCTTTTGACGTTTTTTTCCAATATTTGTCCCTTTTTTGACGTTTTTAACCCTACATAACACTGACTAACTAACTTTAGTTTTACAGTTAGTTGTGGAATTTATGGTCAATAAAGGTAATTTATAGAAAAGTATGTTTGAGTTAGAAAAGCAGAAATTAGGAATTATTAAACCAGATTACTTATAATCTTCCGAAGTATTGATCGACATTGGAAGGGGTCGTTTGTTGCAGCACTAGAACATAGGCAAGCTAAAAATGAAGGGTGCTAGACTTTCTACTCTATGTAGTTCTGAAACTGAGTGGTTTCTGTCCTCCAGACGCGGCTCCAGGCGGGGAAAGGCTACAAGAACACTCTGCACTGCATTCTCACTATCTACAGGAAGGAAACGGTAAACACACAATCCACAAGTTGATCGGCCCTTAAAATGTTTCACAAACCCTTCTTCATACACACAGCACACACATGCAACTCAGGAGCCATTGCAGGACCAACCACGGTACAGTACCTGGTGTTTGGAGCAGTTTGGGGATTTGGCACACCAAGCTACTGCCGCACCAGCCTCACATTGCCGGAGCTTCCTCAACAACGCTGCCTAGGAGGGTCTGGCTAGTCCACACAGCATTCTGGGAAAAACGTGCTCTGATTTATTGGCGTTTCTTTAAACCAATCACAATTGCCACTGTGTTGCTGCAAAATAGCCTTGGGAAGTAATTTGTTTTGGTGGAACATGTGTACATTTAGAAGTAGTTTTATTCGTGCAACAGAAAACTCAGATTGGACAGATAGTCTAGCTAGCTGTCTGGATTTACCCTGCAGAGATCTGAGGACCAGGTAACCATAGTCCTCAGAAATCCACCGGAGCTAGAACAAAAAAAAGAAAGAGGAAAAAGACAAAAAATTTAAAATAACTGAGCGTGTTGAACGGTGTCAAAATCTTACGTTACCCACCAAGAATTACATTAGCATTAGCTACTTGTCAACCAGCACCTTTACAGTAGGCACCAAAGCACTTTTCCTCTCTGGTCCCCCTACAGGTCGGGGTCGGAATAGTCTATTTCTGTTATCATTTCCAATATTAATTATTATTTTTAATATAAAGTTCTCATTCCAATGAGTTAATGAACCACTAAAACAACTTTGGAAACATTATTTTGAGGTACAAAAGCATCTTTGGTGTTGGATGGATTAGCTTTGAAAACAATCAATATCCATAAATAAGGTCTCTGTTGTATAACTGTTGCAAAGTGGGATGTAATCAATGACAAAACAATGTAATACAAAATACAAAAAAGTTGTATTACGTGTGCCTGCTGTATGGGCCACACAGTGTGGAAGTAGTGCCGATCATTTGGGTAATTTTTGGCTCCGTGCCACTGAGAACCTCTTATAGGAATGAACGGGGCTCTGACTCCAACACTGTATCTCTATTATCTATTCCTATAATACACCCATGGTTAATTTTGGTTAGCGTGACGCTCCTCTGTCAGTCATTGTCATAAAACCGCGTCACAGGAGACAAGCGGTTGTGATTGGCCTGTCCTGGTTCTCTTTGGCTGGAAGTCTGTCTAAATGTGGGGGGGTTCGGATGTATCTGCCGGAGCAAAGTAACATGAGCCTGGTTTGCCTGACCTCAGCAGGATGGCTGAAAGCTGTCATTTTATCTTGAGTTCAGTTAGGTCACCCAGCCAGCTCATGAAGTCTTTTCTTTGCAGCTTTAAAAAGATGATCAATGAAAGATCACCAAATTCTAGTCATTTGTACATCGGAATTATTGCACCAACACATTTCCAGTGGACAGAAGTGTGCAACATGCCTGATTTTGTGAGTCAGTGAGAAATACAATGTAGTATGCATCCTTGTGGTTGGATGGCTCATTTTAAGCACTTTTGACTTCTACATGTGACAGCCTTCCCTCCCAATCAGAAATTACAGGCCTCCTTTTCTCAGTGGTTAGCTGATTTACTCAGGCAGTGGGCAGCTGTGTGACCTCCCCCTGCTAAGAGGGAATGGTTTCCATAAAAGAAATATTTGGCAGAAACTTCACCCCATTTTTCCTTCTATGCACAGGCCAATATATACTGAGTGTACTTTTGGATTTAAAATTGGTACTGTAGGTTGAAGGAGAAGTCTTTTTTTCATCTGTCAGCAGTGTGAGATCGTGTGTGTGCGTCTTTGAGAACTTTAAGTCGTATAACTCATGTTGTCAGTTCATTTAAGCTCTAATTGTATTAGTCTGTAGTTCTCGCAAATTTAAATGAAGTTAACTGGTGATTTTGGTTGTTTGTGTTCTTCACCTGCTCGCTAAAGTGCATGCTGCTGTTGATGCGATAAAATGGCGATTGTTGAACGCTCTTGCTCACGTTTGTATGTTAGGTGCATTATTAACATGCTACAGTTAGGCTACACTGCATTAATATAATGGAATTAATAGTGGGTTTATTGTTTTTATCTGCTATATATATTTCCTATGTTTTTGCATGAATTGTGCATGATAGCCTGAACAATGTTAGTTACTTCTTTGCAGAACCACACACACACACACACACACACACACACACACACACACACACACACACAACAATACCAAAGCTACCCACGCCCATGTTTGTAATGTTGCTTGATCTTAATAAAGAATCAAAAGAGAGAAGTTGTCTCCGTCCGGGGGGTGAAGTTGGAAACCAGAATCAGCTAAAGTGAAGTTTGAAATACTAATAATACAATTTTAGCCCTCACTAATAGTAGTATTATACAAATTGGACATGTTGTTTGGACAGACCTGCCCCCCCTGCTTTATAAAAACAAATCCTTAAGGACACCCTGTCAGTAATCACTGCCTTTGTGTTCCTCAGGTCATGGGTTTCTTTAAGGGCATGTCTTTCCCGCTGGCCAGCATCACCGTCTACAACTCAGTGGTGTTTGGCACCTTCAGTAACATACAGAGACTCATAAGCAAGTATCGCCATGGTGACGGGCGGCATTCCTGCAGCATGGCAGACCTGACTGTGGCCAGCATGCTTACTGGTCTGGTGTCAGTGGGCCTGGGAGCCCCGGTGGATCTGGTCAAGATCAGACTGCAAATGCAGACGCAGATGGTTCTAGCAGGTAAATAAGGGCAGTTTTTTTTTTTTTGGCTGGGGATTTTTTTTTTCCTCCTTCAGGAACCAGAAGGAAGAATGTATTCCTCCTATTCTTTCAAAGCTGAATATAATAGGAGACCGTTTAGTTTTTTTTTTTTTTTAATCTACTTTTCTTTGGTTTTCTGGCACATTCTCACATGTAGACAATAGTCTTTTCAACATGGAAATGCCTGTGCCTTCCATTTTGGTCCCAACCCGCTGCACATGGTTTAAATCTGTCCAAATAATTTATCAAAAAAATATGTCCTGGATGGGAAGACACAGGCAAAAACAAAGCATGAAGAGAAGACACAGGCATCTACATCTCCCCTTCTACGTTTTGGTTTAAAAACGTTACATTCACACTCGGCATCCACACACACTTCTGAGCCCCTAAAACGGTCAGATTTGGAAACACTGCTGACCCCGTTTTGGTTTAAAAACTCCGGGGCTGCTTTGTAGTCTGGATGGACACAAACGGAGACTTTTGTAAACTTCGAGGCACGCCCATCACTCTTATCGGTCAGGTAGCTTACACACCTTCAAGTATCAGTTCCACCTCGACGTCGGTCCAAGCCAGTAGTTCACTGGCTAGGTTTTCTCTACCATTAAAAGGCGAAGCCTTCAAGCCGTGCAGCATCAAAATGGACTAAATGACTTCTCTCCGATCTCATGATTGTAGTTCCCCAGTGGACTTCTTAAAGTGCCCATGTGATGGGGCAAAAAAAAAAAATCTGGGATTTGTTTTTTTGTGACTCTGGTGCTTCCACACGCATCCAAACTGCGGTGGAACCCTGCAGCTCCTCCAGGGTTACCTTAGGTCTCTTTGCTGCCTCTCTGATGAATGCCCTCTTTGCCCGGTCCGTGAGTTTTGGTGGGCGGCCATCTCTTGGCAGGTTTGCTGTTGTGCCTAAACTAAAGGCTGTAATGTAACCAAATAGGTAAAAAGCCAAGGGGGGTGAATACTTTTGCCATTCACTGTACACACCCCTATGTTAAAATACAGGGGCATAAGTATACACCCCCCTATGTTAAAATACAGGGGGCATAAGTATACACCCCCCTATGTTAAAATACAGGGGGCATAAGTATACACCCCCCTATGTTAAAATACAGGGGCATAAGTATACACCCCCCTATGTTAAAATACAGGGGCATAAGTATACACCCCCTATGTTAAAATACAGGGGGCATAAGTATACACCCCCTATGTTAAAATACAGGGGGCATAAGTATACACCCCCCTATGTTAAAATACAGGGGGCATAAGTATACACCCCCTATGTTAAAATACAGGGGCATAAGTATACACCCCCCTATGTTAAAATACAGGGGCATAAGTATACACCCCCCTATGTTAAAATACAGGGGCATGAGTATACACCCCCCTATGTTAAATTCCCATAGAGGCAGGCAGATTTTTATTTTTAAAAGCTAGTTATTTCATGGATCAGGATACTATGCATCCTGATAAAGTTCCCTTGGCCTTTGGAATTACAATTTATTATTATTATTTAATTAAAAAACGTTCCATAAGATCATCTCTCAATGCAAATCAAACCAGCTAATAAGCCGAAATAAAACCATGCCAACCTCTAGGTATGGTGAAGGGTATGTGATGATGTGGGGCTCTTTAATTTCTTATGTCCCTTGCATTTTTATGAAGAACATTTATTTATTTATGATACATTATTCATTCAAAAAGAAAATTGATGTCCTTGAAGGTTGGATTTTTCCTATTTTTTCTAATTAAGGCATTAAGATCAGTTTTGAAAAGATGTTTTTTTTTTATTCCTCTTAAGCATGTGTTCATAAACTTATGAGCACCACTGTAAGTAGTTTAGGGAACATAAAATGTCCCTGAAACAATTAAACCCCTATCTGTACTCAAAATAGTACAGTCCACGTCCCCTCTACAATAAAGCCCATTGGAATCGCTCACTTCCTGTTTGGTAGTTTGGACACCTGGCCAGCAGGTAACAGTGATGGTCGCTCATGCTGCAACCATTTTGTCAACTTACATTTAACCACTAAATAAATCTGAATGGAATGTATTGATTGGTTATTTAATTAACAATCTGAACAAGAACTTGGTACTGTAATGACCAGTAATGACTTACATGTGCAAGTTAGTGTGCTATGACCACATGTGCTTACTATGCTAGCATTACTAAGCCACAAAGTCCTGAAGCCCCCCCCCCCCCCCTTGACAAGCTAGTACCAACACAACTAGAGCTTCAGAAACTGGAATGTATATGTTGAAGTTAAAGGGGATATTTCGGTACGTTAAGTTTTGGTGGTCGTTCATTTTGAAGTGCTGAAAGGAGATGAAATGGCAGTTGAAAGGAAGCACGAGGAGGCGTTTAAGTTGGTGTTGAAATTGAAGCAATGCTTCACAGTAGTGAACCTCTATATTTGGGCACCCGCTCTACCAACTGAGTTAACCCGGCGCCCATTCCTACCTTTCTTTTCTTTTTTAAGATTATGTTTTGGGAGCTTTTCCCTTTATTAGTCACAGTGGATAGACAGGAAATGGGGGACGAAACCCGGCAAAGGGCCGCAGGTCGGACCTGAACCCGGGTCCCTGCAGGACTGAGCCCACATGTGGCAAACACTTTAGGAGAAGCTCAGCTCATTTTCTTAACTTCGCAAGAGCGAAGGACTCTACCAGAGGGAAACTGTCTTTTCACTAACCAGCTGTGACTATTTCCCTGAATATGATCAGTTTTCTTTCCAAAGAGCATGTTTCCTTTAAGTGCTATATTTATGTTCATGTGACTTCCTGATGTTCATGAGCCAGAGGCGCCCCCATTCCTACCTTTGTAACAGAATAACATTTTAGCTATTTACAAGAGCTGGCAAAAAAAAGCTGTCTTTATTGTGCTGTAAAAAGCGCCTTAATTCCCACTTTGAATGTAAAGTTAAACGTCCACCTGAGCATCCGAGCCTCATCAAAGTCTCTTCCTCACACTAATAAGACATGCAATGTAAACTCCCATGCACATACAGTTCAAATTCACACTTTCTATTTGCACTTTGGGGGCAATTTCCCAGGAAAAGCACTGCGAAAAGACCAAAAACGGCGAACGGTGTCTGAGCAGTTGAAATAGTAGTAAAAGATGTTGAAGTGGTTGCTAAATTTTAAGTGCTGAAAGGTGTTGAAACTGTAAATGCTGAATGGAGTTGAGGAGCCAAGCACTGAGAGGAATTTAAAGGGTTGTTGAAGTGTAATTGACAAAGAAGTGTTAAGTCTCTTTATTCCACTTTAAACATGCACAGTCAATACAGGTCCAGCAGTGGGTGACATAAAGGAAACCGGAATAATATCACTTTAAATTGGAACAATTATGATGCTGCAGGTGTTGTTTCGTAGCTTCTACAGTAGCTAATAATAGAGGATTATAGTTTGAGTTGTGTTGTCGGGGCTGTCACTTTATGATCAACAGTGAAACAATAAAACCAAGGTCAGATCAGGTTAATTACAAGAAAATATTGGCACGTAAAACATTTATAGCTTTTTATACGTTTATGGTTACTGGTTAATCTCAGACCCCTCACACCTGCCCTCATGTGACGACTCACATTTCCTTCATTCACTTCCTGAAACACACTTTGGACTGGTCATTTAATGACTATTTTTATGATACTGCCATAGGTGAACAGTTTGATGTCTTCTGTGATTGTGCTTGAATTGTTGATTTGAATGTAACTTGGTGCACGATCTTCTACAGCACAATGAGATAAAGATAATAAGTTAGACATTTTAACTGCAGACCAGAGGAACTGTTTTCCAAAAAATGTCAGGAAATGACAATTATGTCCTTGATAAATGATACATTTTATGTAAAGCGCCTTTTCTTGACACCCAAGGTCACTTCACAAACGAACAAAAATGACATTAAACTCATAGTCCTCTCATAAAGGTGGTGAGGGACACACAGGGACATGCAGCAGGCCTGCTGAGAGGATCTCAGTGAGCGGGCCGGGGTGTAAAACCTCCAGTTCTCACGATAGAGCAGCGTGAGACCCCCTCCCCTCCCTGATGAGCGGGGTTAACAGATGAAAACAAATCCATGCATGTGGGACTGCTTGGTTCAGGTGCAAGAAATCATCACTCCGCTGCCACACCTCCTCGAGACACAGAAAGTCCAGTCCACAACGAAGTCGCTGATGAAGTCATGTTGAACAATCCAGCTTTCAGTCAGTTTGTCAGGTTAACAGTATCAGCATAGTAACACATTTCTGCCCTGCTTAAAGTACCTGTTTTTCTTTTGGCTTAGTTGTAAGTGAAAAATGATTAGCTGTCGTTTCAGCGTACGATGCCTAGGAAGTAATTGTTACAATAACCACCAATAATAATAATAATATCCGATCTGGGCAGACAGGCAAGCACGGTGTGGTAACTCCATCAGGCTTCAGATGGCTGCGACCAACAGTCCAGAGACAGGGGAATATTTTACTATCCTTGCGAGCCATGTCGATGATCCTCGGTGGGCATGTTTTGGGCGTCGGACTATGTTGCGTTGATACAGATGCTCTGCAGAAGGTGCAAATCTCCCCCATAGTCGGTAAAGTTCAATCTTTAAGAATTTACTCATTCCTTACTCCAGCAGATGTAGCCTATGCATTAAGTTATTGTGGGTAAGTAGTCCTATAGCCTGGGCTGTGGGCTTAGGCTACTGCGTTAAACTTCACTTGCATCCTACGGTCACCATGGCATCCTCAGGTCACCATGGCATCCTCAGGTCACCATGGCATCCTCCGGTCACCATGGCATCCTCCAGTCATCGGGCATCATATCAGACTCCAACCTCCGTATAAAAACAAAATACGGCGGAGAGATGATAAAATGCGTCGCTACATATAACGATTGTCTACTGTGAAGTAACAAAAGGTTTAATGAAACATGAAGCATGATGAAAAAGATGTGACAAAGACAACTGTTACACTGCAGCTGTCAGTGGACTGAAAGACAGGCCTCCCTTCTGGAGTCACATCAATCAGTCCCGAATTACTCTAAGTTTCATTATATTCCATTATATTCCTGCGGGGCGGTTCCATTTCACCTGGTGTATTTAAACCCGTTCTCATTGGTCCGTTGTTGGCATGGTAACATGTTGAGCGCCTCTCTAAAGCATCTCAAAGAGCAGTTATAATTGGTGTTATTTGCGTTTTTAAAAGATTGATGAGAGAAAATGGTGAAACAAAATAGCAAAAATGTATGTATGTACTCCAGATCAGAACAGTGCCTTAAAGATTCACCATTTTCTAGATAATACTTTATTCATAAAACTTTATTCATCCCACAGTGGGGAAGATCCCCTGTTACAGAAGCAAAAAAAACAAGTAAAACACACAAACAAACAGATCAACAATCACACAGGCGAAAAAACGACCATCTACAACAACAGTAGCAAGAAAAGGACATATCCCGCTCGACAACAACAGCATTGCCTGAAAACCACGTTTAATTCCTGTTCTACAGAGAATTTGCAACTTGCCGGCAACATATCGAATGGCACCAACATCCCCATGCGCTCCATCAGCATCCCCGGGGGGGGCCAGAGGCTCTACCGAGGCCCGATCCACTGCATCAGCAGCATCCTGCAGACCGAGGGCCTGCAGGGCCTGTACAGGGGGGCCGGGGCCATGATGCTGAGGGACGTTCCTGGATACATGCTCTACTTCCTCCCTTACACCATCATGTGTGACCTGCTGAAGCCAGACGCCTCGGCAAGCCTCCACCCTGGTTCCATCTGGCTGGCTGGAGGACTAGCAGGTACATGTCACACAGCGCAGACACGTGCAGCCTTTTAACGTTTAGGCCGATTATCGGCCAGTTTTTTGGCAGTTGGCAGATTATCTGTTTCACCTTTTATTTACCTGATAACCGATTATGTAAATGAATTAAAAAATGGGCTCAGCTGCAGCTCTGTGTCCGTCCCTCAGCTTCAGTTTCCCTCACCACTGAGTCTGACTGATGACGTTTTTCCACCACATGGTGTCTACTCAACTCGCCTCAACTCTACTCGCCTTTTGGGGTTTCCATTACAAAAAAAAGTCCCTGGTACCTGCTAACAGGGACTTTTTTTTAGGATCACCTCAGTTGAGGTTCCAAGCGAGCTGAGGCCATACCTCATATAATTGTCACTAATCACTGCGTCATCATCGCTAGTGACAGACGGGGGCGGGGCGGGGGTGTCCTCTGGTCAAATTGCCCCGTTTTCCTATATCAATGTTCTTTTTAATTACCCAAAATAACATGATTGATTCCACCCAACGGTCTTTGCCTAGAACAAATCTCTACTTTCTTTTTCTTTGGGGTGACTTGTTCAATTTTATAATAATAATAATAATAATAATAATTTCAATTTTTTTATTTCAAATTGAAGTGTTTTTGAAATAGTATTGAGTAAAAGTTGACATATTCCAGTCTGTGATTATCATCAAAATCCATTCCTTTAATTTTAGTCTAAATAATTCATCCTTTCTGCTTTTTTAACTCAAACA
The DNA here is from genome assembly GCF_013103735.1 of Etheostoma cragini. Taxonomy (NCBI): domain Eukaryota; kingdom Metazoa; phylum Chordata; class Actinopteri; order Perciformes; family Percidae; genus Etheostoma; species Etheostoma cragini. The sequence goes on from NC_048416.1 coordinate 27,948,487, forward strand.
TTAGGTATAACTTCCTATAAATTAGGTTTATACAGCAGCAAATATTAGGTATTTTTGCCCCTAAAAATAAAAAATAAACCGTTTATTTGTTTTTTTGCTGCTGATTTAAAATTACAAAAAGCTTTTGACATTTAAGTCACTTTTAGTCTCTTTTTTGCACTTTTTTTTTTTTAATTCTTTTTCCAATAGTTTTTTCTCCAAATGCTATAAGATTGACAAAAAACACCCCCATTTAATGAAAGTAATGAACTGATTATTTATTTAACTTGTGAGGAGCGAGAATTGGCTTCTTAGAACATGAAACATGAGCTGGTCACATGTAATGTCATAATGTAGATCAACAGCCTTCATGTGTTTTGCCTAATTATTTAATGCAAGTCTTACTAGATAGTGTGTGTGTGTGTGTGTGTGTGTGTGTGTGTGTGTGTGTGTGTGTGTGTGTGTGTGTGTAAACAAAACCTTTATTTCCCCTTTTGGCCATTTTTGTGTTGCCTAAACTCTAAGTTGTTGTCCATTATCCCATCCTCTTCCACTCACTCTGTCTTCTCATTCAAACATATCTGGAGACAGTAACTTTTAAACAATAACATCCCAAAAAATAAATTAAACAAAGGACCCATGGTTTAGATGATACTGTTATTTGGTATCTGTATCGGTATCAGAATTATTTTAACGATACCCTTCCCCGTGCCAGGTTTCGTGCCTCCACTTCACATGCAGATAGCAGGAGCTTTTATTTATTAATTTATTAATTTATTTTATTAATTCAGGACAATGCACATTGATGAACAAGCGCAACAGTTCACGTACACGGATAGTAACATTTAGTATATAAAGACAAGAAGAAACACAAAGAAAAGAAGAAACAGGACAATTCATTAGTAGACAAATGGAAACACAACTTAGTGGTGGTTACACGTCTGGTGAGCTCTAAGCCGCAGCTTTACCTGGCTCTTAAAGGAGGCCAAAGTGGGCCAAACGCTCCCTTATAGTTGGGAAGTGTGTCCCATAATGCACTGCCTTTGATAGATAGTACAGTGTATAAATATATATATATGGGACGCCCCCTTATAGTTGGAGGAAGTCTATCTTTAATAGATAGTAAAGTATATATATTTGTGTGTATATATATATATGTATATGTGTGTGTGTATATGTGCGGGACGCTCCCATATAGTTGGAGGAAGTGTGTCCCATAATGCACTGCCTTTAATAGTGCATTATGGCTGAAGGAGGTTTTTCTGAAAGGAACCTCACAGTCCCTTGTTCACAGCCTTGTTCTTCTTCTCTTCTTCAGGTTCCATTTCCTGGGTCACGGCGACGCCGGCCGACGTGGTGAAGAGCCGAATGCAGGCCGACGCTCAACTCCACAGGAAGTACAAGGGCGTCCTACACTGCATCGTCCACAGCTACAAGACGGAGGGCGCACAGGTGAGAGGCCAGTCTGGTTTACAACAGAAACATAACACAACCCTGGAAATGAAAATGAAAATATTTAACACTTAAACACTCTATTAGTGTTATTTTGTTGTCTTTATATTGTCTTTTTTATCTTTTTTCTTGATAAAACTGCAGCTGGAATTTTCCATTTCCTCGCGGGAGTCATCCCAAAAGGATCAATAAAGAGTCTAAATAAATAAGTCTAAGTCTAAGAGAGATGGCTTGCACTGTTAATGTTAGTCTACTATATGTGACAGCTGCAGGGATCAATCCAAGCTACCGCTAACAGAGCGTTACATGTCATTAAAGACTGAGGTTGTATTCTCAAGTGCGGAAAAGTTCCAGTGCAGGCGTAAAAAGCCTTAATAACAAAGCAAGTCTCATACAAATACAACAAAGGTGAATTGTAGTTTTTTTTAAAGTACTGTGTTGGTTCTAGATCCAACCCCTCAATCACCCCAGCCTGGCTCACTGTACTGGCTGCTGTACATCCAACAGATGGTTTCATGGTTTGGAGGTGAAGCTTTAGGAAACAGTGTAACCCAGATGTGAAGCCAGCTGGGTTTTTTCTGAACTTAAGTCCCCTGAAAGTTCCCCGGACCGCGTGATTCTCTCGGCGAATGAGAGCCTGGCGTCCAGACGAGCCCCTCTCAGTGCAAAGATCACGTTGCAGCATCTCATCTACACGTGCAGTACCAACAACTCACGTGTGATTGATGAGAGAGGATAATTAATAGTCAGATTTCTGTATTTCATTTTCATTTCATCACAGGATTTTCTTTTTGCGGAGTGATCTGCAGACACATGGCCTGTATAAACCTTGTCCTCTTATTAAAATTGACACGGAAATAAATATCAAAACACACACACACACACACACACACACACACACACACACACACACACACACACAAAAAACAAGCCTCCCCTCTAAATGGGCCAGTCAGAAATTTGTTACGTAGAAACTGGGAAATCTCAAACAAGTAAAATCTGAAGACGTTTAAGCCTTAGGCCATTACCAATTTGCAGGGTGGTTCGTTTTTAATTTCAAATGGTTGTTATCTTTCATCATTTATAGTGATTTTTAACCGATTTACGATGCATTGTTACATCCCTAGTCAGTTTGTTTTTGATATATACAGTATGTAATGGAAAACGTGGATTGGGTTATTCTTCAAAAAAACATTTAAAAAAATATAGGTGACATTTTAATGAAATACAGACAAAATGAACACAGTTTTAAAGTTGTTTTTTTTGTCCTTTTTGGCCTAAAACCAACATCTTCTCCAGCACACAGCGTCCAGGTGTCGGGGTTCATGGTGTTCATAATGCCAAAGGTTGCAAAAAGTAGACAAACTTTCCAGATTTCCAACTTGGAAACACTTCAATAACCCTGGAAAACAGTTCTGGGATCAATAACAGAAGGTCATTGGTGTTTGAGCTCAGTGGACTGGACCTGATGGACCCAGATCAATGACTCGGGTTATTACAGGACAAAAAACATGTAACAGTGTTTTTTTGGTTTGTGAAACAAATCTGGTGTCAATGCTCTGGTTTAGCATACAATCCTAACAGTGAATAGAAAAGATCTGTTAAGTAAGAAAACAAACCAAAAAAATCAAGATGTTGAACATGATGATGAATAGACATAAGCTCATTTTAAAACTTTTTACTGTAAATTTACGTTAATATCCTGGCAGCAACTTCCTGTTTATTTCCACTGGGCATACTTTTTTAAATTTAAGGTATTTTACTGTAAATAGACCCTTTCTTAACGTATTATTTGAATTTACATTAATATACTGGCTGCAGTGTGATTCCCGTCTTTTACTTTATTTTAGATTTAAGGTGTTGATTTACATCAAAGTTTTATACTGCACTTCAAAAGATAAGGTACGAAATACAAGAATAAAACTTACCGTGCAGTGTAAGAAATTAACCTTTATTTAAAAAGGAAGCATCAGAAGAATCAGATTCAGAAAAGCGTCACTTCTTCCTGAGGTGGCAGTAGCTCAGTCTGTAGGTAGTTGGGAACTGGAGGGTCGCTGGTTTAAGTCCACAAACAGACCTACATACAGAAGTATGGTGGTGGACTGGTAGCTGGAGAGGTGCCAGTTCACCTCCTGGGCACTGCCTCTGTGCTCTTGAGCAAGGCACTGACCCCCCAACTGCTTGGGGCACCCTCACTCTGACGACCAACCAAGGAGGTGGTTGAGCGATCACCGCAGCAGCGTTAGCACGTAGGCTAGTCCACAATGCGCGTTCATCACTCAACCACATCCTGGAACACTGTTTGTTATGGTTCGTGGTGCAAGTGGGCACAGTTTGTTTTTGTTGTGGTTTGTGGAACCTGGGCTGTCTACAGCGTTTTTTTACAGTGTGTTCATGGGACAGGCAGCTAGCAGATAGTGAGGAGATGTTTTTTACAGTGTGTTCTGGGGACAGGCAGCTAGCAGATAGTGAGGAGATGTTTTTTACAGTGTGTTCATGGGACATGCAGCTAGCAGATAGTGAGGAGATGTTTTTTACAGTGTGTTCATGGGACAGGCAGCTAGCAGATGGTGAGATGTTTAAATTAAGTTGGGAAAGGCATTTGATATTGTGTTCATATTTATTAAGATGATAACCATAGGTCCGTTGCTCATTTTTAATTTTTTATTTTGAAAAACTAACATATTGGAACACAATACCCAGCACTATCAGTTGTTTACTCTGTCTAGCTTTAAATCACAACAAAAATATACAGTATCCCATAAACCAATCATGTCTTGTATGACGCAATGTTTTAAATGGAAAGGTTCTTTTTTAATTGTGTGCGGTGTATCCTAAAATGTTTAGTCATTGCCCTAACTGCTTTGTGAATTTGCTTTCCCAGGGACTGCTGATGTAATGCATGCATTGGGCTCATTTGGGGACAGTCAATGACTGTCCTTCTTCCCTGATAACTTAATTAAAACTGTCCTTTCTCGCGTTTAGGTTTTCTTCCGCGGGGTGTCGGTCAACGCCATCCGAGGCTTCCCGATGAGCGCCACCATGTTCCTGACCTACGAACTCTCGCTGCAGTTCATCAGGAGTCTCTAGGACGAAGGAAACGTTTCGGTGGGGAAAGGAATCACGCTCATGAGCCCCAGTTTCTCTGAGACGTGAGAGTTTTTAGTAGCACACACACATCAGAACTTTTGAACATGTCGCTGTGAAGTGAATATTTTCGCTCTCTGATGCAGCCACTGCTGACCTTCTGGCCTCACAAAAGAGTGCTCTTTGAGTATTGGATCAATGAAGTCTTAAACTCTACATTTTAATTACCAAGAATTAGGACACCAAAGCCATACGTGTCTTCCTGAGCAGAGCATTGGCTCCAGTACTGAACATGTATGTGTGTGTTAAGCTATATAATATATAAATCTTTACTTCACAATAGGGCTGGATCCAAATATTCAAATATTCGTTCGATGGGTGGATATTCAACTTTCAATTTTGGGATTCAAATATTCATTGTTGTTTTGTGTGCATGCAGGCTAAAATTTACTAATTCATGCAGCGCTATGTCGTCCATCTCAGCCAAGAATGGAGAGATCTTGAGATCCAAGCGAGCAGTCTGGTGTTTGTAGAGGTCTGTATGGTTGTACTGTAGCAGCCTGGTGTTATTTTTCAGGTGATATGAGGGGAAACGATAGTACGGTGGTGCACAATGCCAATACAGTGAGGGGCTGGCTGGCTTAGCGTTCATTCATTAACACAGCATCGCTCGTCGGATAGTCCGGCAAAACGTTAAGTCAGCTATCAGACTCGTAAGGCGTATGGCGGCGTGCGAGTCCCGTCACATTAAAGAAACAGGCTGCCTCTATCGCTGCCACACAAAAACCTTTAAACACCAAGAAGGTTAGAAACAGAACACAAGCACTAAAGAGAGTTTGTGGAACAACATGTGGTCGCACTTTACTTAAGGTATCTACATAAGAGTGACATGACACTGTCACGAACATGTCATGAAGTTATCAACGTTGTACGAAATAACACTTCTTTAAGCAAGTGTCATTTGGTATATCATGTGTTCAAGACAGTGGCAAGACAGTGTCATGTGTTCATGGCAGTGTCATGACGGTGTCTTGTGTTCATGACAGTGTCATGTGTTCATGGCAGTGTCATGTGTTCATGGCAGTGTCATGACGGTGTCTTGTGTTCATGACAGTGTCATGTGTTCATGGCAGTGTAATGTGTTCATGGCAGTGTCATGTGTTCATGACAGTGTCATGTGTTCATGGCAGTGTCATGACAGTGTCTTGTGTTCATGACAGTGTCATGTGTTCATGGCAGTGTAATGTGTTCATGGCAGTGTAATGTGTTCATGGCAGTGTCATGACAGTGTCTTGTGTTCATGACAGTGTCATGACAGTGTCATGTGTTCATGACAGTGTCATGACAGTGTCATGACAGTGTCATGTGTTCATGACAGTGTCATGACAGTGTCATGTGTTCATGACACTGTCATGACAGTGTCTTGTGTTCATGACAGTGTCATGTGTTCATGACAGTGTCTTGTGTTCATGACAGTGTCATGACAGTGTCATGTGTTCATGGCAGTGTTGTGTTTAAGACAGTGTCATGTGTTCATGACAGGCTCATGTGTTCAAGACAGTGTCATGACAGTGTCATGACAGCGTCATGTGTTCATGACAGTGTCATGTGTTCATGACCGTGTAATGTCACTGTTATGTGGAAAGCGTGTAGTAAAGTGAAAGTAAAGTAAAGTTTTACCCAACAAGTCACTTTGTCCTGCAACCCCAAACCAGGCGCTTCATCTCTCGCTTCGTCTTCCTCTTTTTCCGTGACACAAAGCTGCCTTCAAGTGTAGTCGGAAATTACACTTTCCTCAGCCGCTGCTGCCGCCCCCGAAGCTTTGAATTATTGCTGTAAAAAAAGCACAAAAATGAAAATGCAGTATTTAAAGGACTGAACTAGTTTAAAAATACTAAAAACATCAGTGTTGTTTTTGTAGTTGCAGTACAAAGAACTCACTGGTAGTAACGTAAATGGTTTCTGTGAGTTTAAAATACCTTTAGTGCTTGTTTTTGCAACTAGACATGCTAAACTATTAGCATAACAAAGCTAACAGGGGACACATGGGGGAGTTAGGTGTCAATATTCTCATTTTGAAATGCATGAGGACGTCTGATGCAGGTTTTCCAAAGAACTCTTGAGGTATTTTGGAGGAATCAGTGTGTTGTTTGGGATCAGTCTGCTCTGAAAGAGACTTTTTACTTTCAATAAAACTGCTTGCATACCTGCAGCTTTTTCATGGTACAGACAAAGAAGTACTCAATTATATTGTGTTATTAGGCAATTACCTGGGCTACGATTTTAGGTTTGAATCAGTTTTTTAGGTTCTATTTAACCATCATTTCAACGCTATAGCAGTAGCTATGTTTAAGATGGGACATTTTTAACACAAATGAGTCTAAATTTAACATATTTGTTAGCTTCCAGTGTTCAATTCAATTCAATTGTTGTTGTGTTGATTTCTTTGTTTTAGTTTTTAATTCATTTCGGTTGTATTTTGCTTTTTTTTGCACTTTTTAATTTCCCTGATTGACATGTATAAGTAATGCATTGTCACATTTTAATTTCACTTTTACAATATTTCTTTAACCTGAGAATGACATTGATGAGTAGGTAGAGTTGGCGGTGTATTACATGCTTCTAATGTTGTGTGGAAGATGACATTTCAATCATAATAATCAGCTGTTACCTTCCAGTGCACACGGACTGTGTGTGCGTCCCCCGTTACCGTCCACTTGTACATATTGTGTTTCTTATATTAAGAAAATTGAGTTTTACAAGTTAATTTTAACTTCCTCACCATGAACCTTTTTTCCAATAAAGCGCATGAAGTCAGATACATATTTGAGATTTTACAGTATAGTTAAAGTGTTGCTTTGTAAAGTCTGCAGTCTTTACAGCTAATTGCACAAAAGAAGTTTTATTTTAATCCTTCTGTATAATAAGTACAAAAGCAAAAAAAGGAGGTAGGACCAGATAAGTTTTATGTTTTTTAACTTCTCCCTACTCCTTTTTGAACATGAGAATCCTTATTGGAATCATTTACAATGATTTTGATAGATATGCTGAGTGAGTATTACAGTTTTTTGTTGATTTGTTTTGCTTGTGCTGAAATGTGCATGTTCTTATTTATCTTTTTATTTTTAACATATTCAAAATAAACAAAAGTAATAGATTCAAAACTAAGAGTTACGGCTTATAAGATGTAATCATATAAGATGCAAATCAACAGTCACTTCACTAAATAGATTTTTCTGGATTTTGGAGTGTTTACCTTTAACAAAGTGCCTAATAGATATATTTTTTAAATAGTATTCTTGTAATGTAAATACTTGTAAATATGTAAACTGCCATTCTGACGGTGGGGAGACACAATTGTGTTATTGTGTTCAATAAAGATTTTAAACACATTTTATTGCTGCTTCTGTGAAATTGCTCCTCTGAGAATAACGTGTGACTCATGTGATGAAGTGTCACGAGTCGATTGCAGCTAAAAGATAAGTTGTTACCAGATAAACACTCTTATGTTTACATTTGTTGCAGGAAAAATGTCATTATCATTCGTTGGTCCTCTGCCTGCAACCTGCTGATAAGATGTTGACTGAGGTCACCGTTACTCTGATATATACTGTATGTTGTGTACATTAACCTGAAGCTGCATGTGATGTTACACAATGTCCACCAGGTGGCAGCGTTTCACAGCACGACTCCTGCAGCAGTCATTCAACACCTGGACATATGTAATCCACACACACTCCATGATTTTCAGTGAATGACTCATTCCCCCAAAATGCACCACAGAGCGCCACAGGAAGTCATTCCTGCCTGTGGCCATCAAACTTTATTACTCCTCCCTCTAAGTGTCAGACACACATACACACACTTAGAAAGGTGGAAACTGGACAGTATTATCTGTCTATTATCTGTTTAGTGCAATAACACCGGCCTGAAATGTGCGCAATACTCAACTGCTACTAGTATTATTATTATTACTGTTTGCCATTACAACTCCTTAATTATGTAAATACTGTATCATAACATTCCTTTAACTATGTATATACCGTACAGATCCACACTCCTTTTAGTTCTCTATTTACATTTTTACTTGATATTTATACTATTTGTACAACTGCAACACAGAATTTCCTTTCTTGGATCAAAGTATTTCTGATTCTGATATACATATATTTGGTAAATATGTGTGTATATATGTGTATACAGTGGATGTTTGTGTGTAGTAAATGTTTACCCTTGTTACATGAAAGACTTGTATTAAATATGTTGATCCTCTGCCTGCACTATGCTGGTAATGCTGATAATAACTACCGTTAACTGTGTACTCTGTGTATGTTGTGTACGTTGTGTACATTAAACTTAAGCTGCCTGTGATGTTACACAATGTCCACCAGGTGGAAACGTCTCACAACACAAACTCCTGCAGCAGTCATTCAACACTTTTCCCAGTTATGTCTCTGTATTCAAACATGTTGTCCACTGCAGTTCAGTATACAAGGACGTCTGCGGAAAAATCCAGAATAACAAATACAATTTAACACACTTTATTGTCTTTGCACAAGCTTGTGTACAACAAAATATGTTGTGCCTTACCTGAATATGAAAGTAACAAAAGTCTCCCCAATGCCACCTCCACTAGCTCGTTGGGTATGGAGCCACGCACACCGACTGTGTCTATTCTGGTTTCCTTTCACTTTACGAGCCTCTTTGACTCCAATGTGTTCAAGGCACCTGCGATCCCTCCCTTTTGCACAGAGGGGTCCATGTACTGGTTCTTTAGGGGGTAGTCTGACAGCCGTTGGGAAAGGATACTGAAGAACGTCTTTTCCTTATCTTCCCCAACGTTTAGCAGCAAGATGATCTTAAACTGCTTGATGGTGGTCTACCCTAACCTAACCTAACCCTAACCCTAACCCTAACCCTTACCCTTCTGCAGATCTCCAACTTTCTTTCTTGCAACTTCCCCCCTCCTCCAGAAAACCCTCAGGATCTTCCATAGACGGTGCATGGGCATTTGGGGGGACCTCACCAGATAAGGCACACCATTGGGTCCCGGTGCTGAGCTGGTTCTGGCAACCTTGACAACAGTTTGGATTTCTGTCCAACCGGGTTAAAATGAAAAGTATAGGATATATAGTATATAGTGTAGTATGTCATAAAAAGTCATACAAGAGTCATGGTATGGTACGTCTAAAAGACAGTCATGAAAAAGGTCATGGTACAGTATGTTGAAAAAAGTCATAAAAAGTCATAGTATGGTATGTAAAAAAAAAATCACAAGTTATAGTTTGCTATAGTATTGTATTAGTATTTGTAGCATGTCAAAAATAAAAGTCATAAAAGTCATTGAATGAAATAGTCCTTAAAATGACACTATATAATGACATGAAAGTCATTTTATAGTGTGTTAGAAAAAAGGCACGTAAAAATAAAAACAATAAGAAAAATTTGGCATAGTGTGTTGAAAAAAGGCAGTTTAGTATGTCAAAACTATACATTAAAAAGTTATAGTAGGCTTTAGTATTGTATTTGTATTTATAGTGTTTTGAAAACAAGCATAGTATAGTATGTTAAAAATCAAGGTCATCAAGTTCATTTTATAAAATAGTCATTAAAATGACACTATACGTACTCTATGTCAATAATATCATACAAAGTCATAGTATAGAACGCCAAAAAATCATAAAAAGTCATAGAATTGTATGTTGAAAAAAATCAAAAGAAGTCATAGTATACTAAGTCAAAAAATGTCATGAAAAGTCCTAGTATAGTATGTTGAAAAAAAACATAAAAAGTCACAGTATGTTGAAATAAATGTCAAAGTATATTGTGTCAAAAAAGTTATATTATAGTGCGTTGAAATTAAAGTCATAGTATAGTATCTCAAAAAAATTTATAAAAAGACAGAGTACTGTATCACAAACAAAATTCTAAAAATTCGTTGTACGGTATATAGAAAAAAAGTATAAATTATTATTTACTTATTATTAATATTATATAAATAATAGTATAGCATGTTGAAAAAAGTCATAAAAAGTCTTAGTATAGTATGTCCAAAAAAGTCGTAGTATTGAATGTCGAAAAAAGTCATTAAAGTCATAGTATAGCATGTCAAAAAAATCATAAAAATTCATAGTATTGTATGACAAAAATATCATAAAAAGCATACTATAGTAAGTCAAAA
>NC_048416.1:27959285-27960597 GCF_013103735.1 Etheostoma cragini
CATGTCAAAAAAATCATAAAAATTCATAGTATTGTATGACAAAAATATCATAAAAAGCATACTATAGTAAGTCAAAAAAAATCACAAAAAGTCATAACATAGTATGTTGAAAAAAAATCATTTAAAGTCATAGTATACTATGTCAAAAAATGTCATGAAAAGTCCTAGTATAGTATGTTGAAAAAAAACAACATGTCAAAAAAAGTCATAAAAAGTCATAGTATTGTAAGTCGTAAAAAATCTTATACAGAAATTGTATAGTAAGTTGAAAAAATCGTATAAAGTCATGTTATAGCATGTCAAAAAAGTCATAAAATGTCATAGTATAGATGTAAAAGAATCATAAGAAGTTATAGTATAGTATGTCGAAAAAAATCATATAAAGTCATTGTAGTGAATGTCGAAAAAAGTCATAGTACAGTATTTTCAAAAATTATCAAAAATCATACTGTAGTAACTCAAAAAAATCATAAAAAGTCATAATATAGAAACTCAAAAAAAATCACAAAAGTAATTGTGTAGGAAGTTGAATAATTCATAAAAAGTTGTAGTATAGTACGTCAAAAAAAACATATAAAGTCATAGAATAGCATGTTGACAAAAATTCATAAAAAGTCATAGTATTGCATGTCAAAAATATCATAAAAAGTCATAGTATTGTATGTCAAAAATATTATAAAAAGTCATAGTATAGTAAGTCGAAAAAAATCTTAAAAAGTAATTGTATAGAATGTCGAAAAAGTCATATAAAGTCATAGTATTGTATGTCAAATAAATCATAAAAAGTCAAAGTATAGTATGTCAAAAATATTATAAAAAATCATAGTATAGTAAGTCGAAAAAAATCTTAAAAAGTAATTGTATAGAATGTCGAAAAAGTCATATAAAGTCATAGTATAGTATGTCAAATAAATCATAAAAAGTCAAAGTATAGTATGTCAAAAATATTATAAAAAGTCATAGTATAGTAAGTCGAAAAAAATCTTAAAAAGTAATTGTATAGAATGTCGAAAAAGTCATATAAACTCATAGTATTGTATGTCAAAAAATCATAAAAGTCATAGTACAGTAAGTCATAAAAAATCTTAAAAAGTGATTGTATAGTAAGTCAAAAAGATCGTATAAAGTCATGTTATAGCATGTGAAAAAAGTCATAAAATGTCATAGAATTGTATGTCGAAAAAAATCATATAAAGTCATAGTAGAGAAGTTGAAAAAATTCATTAAAAGACACAGTATAGTATGTCAAATAAATCAAAAAGTCATAGTATAGTATGTCAAAAATATTATAAAAAGTCATAGTATTGTATGT
>NC_048416.1:27960697-27963004 GCF_013103735.1 Etheostoma cragini
GATATTTTTGACATACAATACTATGACTTTTTATGATTTTTTTGACATACAATACTATGACTTTATATGACTTTTTTCAACTTACTATACAATTACTTTTTATGATTTTTTTCGACTAACTATAGTATGACTTTTTATAATATTTTTGACATACTATACTATGACTTTCATGATTTATTTGACATACTATACTGTGTTTTTTAATGAATTTTTTCAACATCTCTACTAGGACTATATGATTTTTTTCGACATACAATACTATGACTTTTTATGATTTTTTTTGACTTACTATACTATGACTTTTTATGATATTTTTGACATACAATACTATGACTTTATATGATTTCTTTTCAAAATACTATGTTATGACTTTTTATGATTTCTTTTTACTTACTATAGTATGATTTTTCATGATTTTCGACTTACTATACTATGACTTCATATGATTTTTTTGACATACAATACTATGACTTTTTATGATTTTTTTGACATACAATACTATAAGTTTATATGAGTTTTTTAACATACTATGTTATGACTTTTTATGATTTCCTTTTACTTACTATAGTTCGATTTTTCATGATTTTCGACTTACTATACTATGACTTCATATGATTTTGTTGACATACAATACTATGACTTTTTTGATTTTTTCGACATACAATAATATTACTTTTTAGTTTTTTTTTACATACAATACTATGACTTTATATGACTTTTTTGACTTACTATACAATTACTTTTTATGATTTTTTTCGACTTACTATACTATGACTTTTTTAAATATTTTTACATACTATACTATGACTTTTTATGATTTATTTGACATACTATACTGTGTCTTTTAATGAATTTTTTCGACATCTCTACTATGACTTTATATGATTTTTTTCAACATACAATACTATGACTTTTTATGATTTTTTTTACATCTATACTATGACATTTTATAACTTTTTTCACATGCTATAACATGACTTTAAACGATCTTTTGACTTAATATACAATTATTTTTCAAGACTTTTTACGACTTACTGTACTATGACTTTTTATGATTTTGTTGACATACAATACTATGACATTATATGATATTTTTGACATACAATGCTATGACTTTTTATGATATTTTTGACATACAATACTATGACTTTATATGACTTTGTCGACTTACTATACTATGACTTTTTAAAATATTTTTACATACTATACTATGACTTTTTATGATTTTTTTGACATACTATACTGTGTCTTTTAATGAATTTTTTCGACATCTCTACTATGACTTTATATGATTTTTTTGACATACAAGACTATGACTTTTTATGATTTTGCGACATACAATACTATGACTTTTTATTATTTTTTACATACAATACTGTGTCTTTTAATGAATTTTTTTCAACATCTCTACTATGACTTTATATGATTTTTTTCAACATACAATGCTATGACTTTTTATGATATTTTTGACATCTATACTATGACATTTTATAACTTTTTTCACATGCTATAACATGACTTTATACGATCTTTTGACTTAATATACAATTATTTTTCAAGACTTTTTACGACTTACTGTACTATGACTTTTTATGATTTTGTTGACATACAATACTATGACATTATATGATATTTTTGACATACAATACTATGACTTGTTATGATATTTTTGACATACAATACTATGACTTTATATGATATTTTTGACATACAATACTATGACTTTTTATAATATTTTTGACATACTATACTATGACTTTTTGATTTATTTGACATACTATACTATGACTTTTTGATTTATTTGACATACTATACTGTGTCTTTTAATGAATTTTTTCAACATCTCTACTATGACTTTATATGATTTTTTTCGACATACAATTCTAGGACATTTTATGACTTTTTTCACATGCTATAACATGACTTTATACGATCTTTTTGACTTACTATACAATTACTATTTAAGATTTTTTACGACTTACTGTACTATGACTTTTTATGATTTTTTGACATACAATACTATGAGTTTATTTGAGTTTTTTAACATACAATGTTATGACTTTTTATGATTTTTTTTACTTACTATAGTATGATTTTTCATGATTTTCGACTTACTATACAATGACTTTACATGATTTTTTGACATACTATACTATGACTTTTTATGACTTTTTTCGACTTACTATACTTTGAATTTTTATGATATTTTTGACATACAATACCATGACCTTTTATGACTTTTTTCGACTTACTATACTATGACTTCATATGATTTTTTTGACATACAATACTATGACTTTTAATGAT
>NC_048416.1:27963104-27966766 GCF_013103735.1 Etheostoma cragini
TCATGAAAAATCATACTATAGTAAGTAAAAAGAAATCATAAAAAGTCATAACATAGTATGTTAAAAAACTCATATAAAGTCATAGTATTGTATGTCAAAAAAATCATAAAACGTCATAGTACAGTAAGTCGTAAAAAATCTTAAAAAGTAATTGTATAGTAAGTCAAAAAGATTGTATAAAGTCATGTTATATCATGTAAAAAAAGTCATAAAATGTCATAGTATAGTATGTCAAATAAATCATAAAAAGTCAAAGTATAGTATGTCAAAAATATTATAAAAAGTCATAGTATAGTAAGTCGAAAAAAATCATAAAAAGTAATTGTATAGTAAGTCGAAAAAAGTCATATAAAGTCATAGTATTGTATGTCAAAAATATCATAAAAGTCATAGTATTGTATGTCCAAAAAATAATATAAAGTCATAGAATAGCATGTTGAAAAAAAGTCATAAAAAGTCATAGTATAGTAAGTACAAAATCATAAAAAATCATTGTATAGTATGTCAAATAAATCATAAAAAGTCATAGTATAGTATGTCCAAAATCATAAAAAATCATACTATAGTAAATTAAAAAATAACATAAAAAGTCATTACATAGTATTTTGAAAAAAAATCCTATAAAGTCCTAGTATTGTATGTCAAAAAAATCATATAAATTCATAGTATTGTATGTCAAAAAAATCATTAAAAGTTCTAGTATAGTAAGTCGAAAAAGTCATATAAAGTCATAGTATGTCAAAAATATCATAAAAAGTAATAGTATTGTATGTCAAAAAAATAATATAAAGTCATAGAATAGTATGTCCAAAATCATAAAAAATCATACTATAGTAAATCAAAAAAATCATAAAAAGTCCTTACATAGTATTTTGAAAGAAAATCATATAAAGTCATAGTATTGTATGTCAAAAATATCATAAAAAGTCATAGTATTGTATGTCGAAAAAAATCATATAGTCATAGTAGAGATGTTGAAAAAATTCATTAAAAAACACAGTATAGTATGTCAAATAAATCATGAAAGTCATAGTATAGTATGTCAAAAATATTATAAAAAGTCATACTATAGTAAGTCGAAAAAAATCATAAAAAGTAATTGTATAGTAAGTCGAAAAAAGTCATATAAAGTCATAGTATTGTATGTCAAAAATATCATAAAAGTCATAGTATTGTATGTCAAAAATATCATAAAAAGTAATAGTATTGTATGTCAAAAAAATAATATGAAGTCATAGAATAGCATGTTGAAAAAAAGTCATAAAAAGTCATAGTATAGTAAGTAAAAAATCATAAAAAATCATTGTATAGTATGTCAAATAATCATAAAAAGTCATAGCATTGTAAGTCAATAAAAATCTTAAAAAGTATTTTTATAGTAAGTCAAAAAAGTCATAAAAAGTCGTAGTATAGAAAGTCAAAAAAATCGTATAAAGTCATAGTATTGCATGTCAAAAATATCATAAAAAGTCATAGTATTGTATGTCAAAAATATCATATAAAGTCATAGTATTGTATGTCAAAAAAATCATAAAAAGTCATAGTATAGTAAGTCGAAAAAGTCATATAAAGTCATAGTATTGTATGTCAAAAAAATCATAAAAAGTCATAGTACAGTAAGTCAAAAATCTTAAAAAATCATACAATAGTAAGTCAAAACAAATCATAAAAAGTCATAACATAGTATTTTGAAAAAAAGTTATAAAAAGTCATAGTATAGTGTGTGAAAAAAATCATAAAAAGTAGTTGTATAGTAAGTCAATAAAGTCATAAAATGTCATAGTATAGAAAGTCAAAAAAATCGTATAAAGTCATAGTATTCTATGTCAAAAATATCATAAAAAGTCATAGTACTGTATGTCGAAAAAAGTCATAAAAAGTCATAGTAAAGTTAGTCGAAAAAATCGTAAAAAGTCAAAGTATAGCATGTCATAAAAATTATATAAAGTCATATTATAGTATGTTTAACTAGGTCTAAGTTCAGTTTGTTAATTAAGAAAGTCATATAGTATGAAAAAACAAAACATGTTATTATAGTTAATAAAAAAGTCATGACTCAGAAGCAGCTTTATTGACTCTGTAGAGTATGCAAACACATTTTCTTTGCTCTAAATGAAGATACACAGAAATAGACATGAAGCTAAAACAAAGATAACAAACCCGGACAAAGGTAAAACTTCCAAATTTAGCCATGTACCGTTGTTAATTTATGTGAAAAAGTATTTGTGTATGAAGAACAACATTTAAATTAGTGCGCTCGTACAAAGGGTGACGGAATAAAGATGAAATGATTGATGAAAGAGGTTGCTTTATATACATGAAGTAGGTGAATGTGACAGAATGTGCATACAATGTGCAAAGATGTATATTTGACATTGACGATTTGTCAGTGTATATTTAACCCATAAAGCCTTTAATGTACAGGTAATTGCACGGGGATATCTTCAAGGTAAAGAAAGTTTTTTTGTGTAGTTGTTTTGTTGTGGAGTGATCCGTAGTTTCTTCCAGATGTGAGACGTTGGATCAGGTTGTGTCCAGAGTGTGAAGGGTCTGCAGGGTCTGCAGGATCTGGCTCTGATGTTTCCTGCCTGACTCTGGAGGTTGCCACCAATCTTCTTCTTCGCCTCCTGGTCATTGTCGAGGTGCCCTTCAGCAAAGCACTGAACCCCCAACCGTCTGGAGCCTTGATTATGTGGCAGTGTGTGTGTGCATCCAAGGCCTTCATGTGTATTCAAACATGAACACCATGTACAAATCTACCTACTCATTAAGGGGTTAGTAAAGTGTGTTCTTCTTCTTCTTCTTCTTCTTCTTTCATTCATTCATTTAATTCGCATTGTATGTCGAAAAAAGTCATGGTATAGCATGTCAAAAAGTCATTAAAAAGTCATAATATAGTATGTCGAAAACTGTCATAAAAAGTCATAGTTTTGTATGTTGAAAAAATAATAAAAAGTCGTAGTATAGTACGTCGGAATAAATCATAAAAAGTCAGAGTATAGTATTTAAAAAAAAATCTTAAAAAGTCATGGTATAGTATGTAAAAAAATTTGTAAAAGTCATGGTATAGTATGTCGAAATAAGTCACATTATGTTTAAAAAATCATAAAAGTCATTGTTTAAAAAGTAGTTTAAATGACACTAGACGTACAGTACGTCTAAAAAAGTCGTAGCAAAAAGTCAAAGATTTTACGTTGAAAAAAGTCATAAAAAGTCATAGTATAGTATGTCGGAAAAAATCATATGAAGTCATAGTATAGTATGTCGAAAAAAATCATATGAAGTCATAGTATAGTATGTCAAAAAAATCATATAAAGTCATAGTATTGTATGTCAAAATTTATAAAAAGACATAGTATAGTAGGTCAAAAAAGTGAATTAAAAACTCAAGGTATAGTATGTCCAAAAAGTCATTAAAAAAAGTCATGCTATGTTATTTTGAAGATAGTCATGAGGAGGCATGACACAGCATGTCTTAAAATAGTCATGATAAACTATGTCATAAAAAGTCATTAAAAAGTCATAGCATAGTATGTTAAAGAAAAATAGTAAAAAAGTATGGTAGTAAAAAAAAAAAAAGTATGGTAGTATGGCATTAGCTGAAATAACCAGCTTCTCTCTCTCTCTCTCTCTCTCTCTCTCTCTCTCTCTCTCTCTCTCTC
>NC_048416.1:27966866-27986730 GCF_013103735.1 Etheostoma cragini
CACGAACGAATGCACACACGCATGCAAGCACACACACACACACACACACACAAAACCACACGACCACATGCACACACACACACACACACACACACACACACAAAACAACAGGAACGCCCAGATGCACGCCAGACACACATGTGAGATTTCTTTGTGGGATTAGTAAAGGTTTGTTAGCCCTGCCTTTGGAGATTAATATATTCACTAAGATCCTGGGATATGCTGCAAAGTCTTTAATTATGGAAGAGATTTCTTTAATTAAAAGGTCAGTCGCCGAGGGAACACTAAACACAGGGAGCCAACGACCGTTCCCTCAGTGACTTCTTACACAACCACTTTAATATTAATTGTATATAAAGGTTTTCTTCCATTGAGCCACTTCAAAGTAATTCTCCTTATTTAACCAACACAACTGTATATTCCCTAATATAATACTTTTACATACTATGGTTTAACAGAGATTACAAATCACTCAATCAACTTCAATTTAAACCTGCAATTATGATTTAGGTGTCACACTAATTTGACAAAAACTGCAAGGAAAGAAAACATAAGGAATAAGCTCCTAGAGTTAATAAAGGAAAAGAGAAAAAAAAACAAACGTAGCTTTTTATAAACTTTTTTTTAATTAGTGTTATGCATTTAATTTCCAAAAAGACCGATTCAATTCCATTGATGAGACAGTTTTACAGTGATTGGGCTCCACACAGAATATATGACATGCAATTAAGGAACAAATAGCATAAGAACTCATATTTTACATTCTTAACCTCTGCATCCTGGAGATAGTTTACCCTGAAGTAAAAAATAAAGACCCTCTCGATTCAAATACGGGAACTTGAGGAAGAATCCATTCCCATTTTCAGTTGTTTATCTCTTTTTTAACCCTTGTGTTGTCTTCCCGTGAACCATAAAAAAAACGTCATTTTTTTCACTTTTTTTATGTTTTCTCCAAAGTTATTTGATATTTCTAATGTTGACATTTTCAGATTATTTCGAAGACCCATTTTTCGTGATGAAAAAACTGAAAATGGGTCAAATTTGACCCGAGGACAACATGAGGGTTAATCCTTTCCCATGTTCACCATAGTCAATGTCACTTCCAACCCCTCAACACGGGGTCTCCCACTGGACAGTAAAGAGAGCAACGACCACAACCAAGGTCACATCATCAGCAAAACTTGTGAACATTGCCAATTGGCGTTGGTCGGCACAAATGGCCAGAACTAAAGGGACTGCTGCCAGGTACGGAACCCCGATCACTACCACGGTACATGTTTGACGTCTAATACCTTTCAACGTTGCCGTTTAGAGTTGACAGTGGTAACTCCTTAGATGCCATTACCATTGTTAGTGTAACATTTCAACGTATTCTAGTGCAAATGCCAAAAAGACTGGAATGTAGTTAAAGAGTTTCTCTTCACAGTAACGAGAGCTCACACAAATATCTCGACTTCCACTGGAGGGAACGTAAACGCGGTGAGAAGACGAGCTTCCTAACACCCGACCAACGTGACTTCTCTGTAAAAACATCCGCCGAGCAAGACACGTTAACCGGATTTACTGGCAGGAATCGGCAGGGCAGCGTCAATAATGTTCGTTAAGTGTACGTGACAAACGTTACGTAAAAGACAAACGTTATGACATCATAACAGTGTTCAGGAAACAGTCCATCCTTGTTTTGGAGGAATGATGAAGTTTAAAGGAAAGTTTGTACTTTTCTCTCCATTTTAAGAGCTCATTGCATTTTATATATTTACATTAATGAAGTTAACATGTGTGGCATGTCTGTCGCACACTGGCAAAATAAACTATTTTGTGTTGATGTATTGATTAGTCGTAAGAAATATCTAATGGAGACTCTTTGTATTTATTTATGTGTGTGTGTGTGTGTGGGGGGGGGCTGTTTCTGTGCTCGTGACAACAGAAGATGCTTTGAAAATCCAGCTTATTTAGTTGCAATCTGTTTCGTTTGCGTTTCCCCGAAAACTTTCCACATTAATGCATTTGAGCTAAGACACACCAGCCAGGATTCGATGTGTTGTGTGTTCAATGTGGCCTTTCACGTCAATGCTCATCTACACTCTCTCACCCCGACATCTACTTCTGTTAGGAAAATATACAGTTAATATAGTAAAATAATCAGTTATTATGCATAACCCCTGAAGAAACTACTCCTTGCTTAAATATTATCTATCAACCAAGGATTTATCTAAACTAAAACAGCCACAGCGGCTCCACAAACACAGTTTTACATACGGACGTAGTATCTCATGCAACCAGAATAAATTAAAACACTTCACACCAGGACAAGCAGCAGATGAGTTACCACTAACCTCGCGTACAGATGACATGGTTATAGCCCTTTATTTAAAAGCAAGTTCACACGCTGTGACGCCTTGAGATGCAGCCTGCTGAAAGACTATTTTACATACAGAGGAGGTATGGCTGTAGTTTCCATGAAGGGCCCATGAATTAAGACTCATCCAGGATTATATATCCCCGCTTTCCTATCCACCCCGGGAGATACAAGGCTTGAATTAGCTTAATCCACATGCTGCGCTTGAAAACTGTAGGAGGAAATGTGGGAATCCCTGTGTTTATGTAACGAATGAAACAAAATGAAGGTGATTCTCTTCAGACAACTCAATCAAAGCACGCTGCACTGGAAAACATCTCAATGTCGGCACTGCAAACATTCAAATCTACGTGGCTGACGCTCATGCACTGCTCCAAAATGGATGATTAGCTTTTGATGACGAGCAAAGCGACTGCATTAAAACTAAGCTCTCTGCCGGTTGGTCTCTTATGGAGAGAAATGGAAATTAGTGTGAAGTATTTTACAGTGAAATCACATTGGAATTTTTAAAACTACACCTAGGAAGCTAATATTTTTGTTGCAGTATCCCATTTTCTTTTTAGTGCACACCCCCCGTTTACGAACACCTAAATGTTTTGGGCGCCAACGGACATGAATGAAACAGTGATTTTTTTAAACGTTACATGGACTTTACCCGGCCAGCTCTCTAGTACAAAGTCAGTGTAATGTCCGAACACTGGGAGAAGGGAAACTCCCGTGGGTAAGGAGGATGGGTGATTTCCACAAAACTGTCCAACTGGAGAGATGATGAGATTCGGAAACCTCTGTCAGTAATGCCAAAAATGTCAAAAAAACTGGTTATTTGTGACGAAATGAAGAACTGGCTGTATGAGAATGCATCTGACACGGACGATCTCTTCCATGTGTGAAACGGCAACTTCTGACAATGTCCACACCTGATCGATCGGACACTGTCATCATCCGGCGTTCATGTGAGATAACAGCTCTAGTCTTCAGCTGTAGGATCAATAAATCTGTTATCTATCTAACTATTCATAGACTTCCACAGAGACAGTCATAGATGATCTTTTTGCTGCTGAATAACAAAGCTCCTGCATGATCGCGGCCTCAAACTTCCCCAAACTCCTCACTGAGACGACAAGGAACATTGAACACTCAACCAGCCCAAGTCACAGCCGATCCTTCTGGTGCCTGAAGACCCGTACAGAAACAGGAAATTGTCTATTTTTTTTGTCTTTTGGTGTATTCTCTTCTCTACCAAACATTTGCATGCTCAACATTTGAAAGGAATGTGTTAAGTATACCTCTTGTAAGACATGGCGAGACTAGGGAGCTGCCCCAGCTTCTGCCTGTGCACAAAATAGTCCAAAGACACATTTACGTAGTATAAAGCAGGACAACATGACTCAACGACATGGTCTCACGTCACAGACACGTAGAAAGACACACACACGTAGAAACACACAAAACTTACATGTAGTACACTGACACAGTTATAACAATGGCTTCTTTTTTCTACGTACATTTCCTCTGCGTGTACATTAGTATAGAAGAAGGGTGAAGATTTACAAACAGTTATTTTTTAGAGAAAACAAACGTGAGATAGTAAACTTTCAATGTTGCTATTATTGCGATCTAAACGATATGGCTTTGTCTAATGAAAAGTCCTATCTGAGCTAGAAAATGAAAAAAAAAATGTTTTTACAGTGCTTATGACAATTTCCTCATTAGTCTTCTTAATTGTTAGTTATTTTAAGTTCATTCATCATTTAGGAATAACCCACATGCTTTGTTTTATCGATACACGTCTATATTTTTGGGTAGTTTTACTAAATGGAGATTGTTTCGATTCACAGTACATCTACTTGAATGCTCTATGACAAATCACTATGATATTTCGTTGGATTCGATACAGGATGCAGAGTATACTCAGCTCTGAGTTAGTGAACTCACAAATCAGTTTTCCCGGGTTCAGTCTACAGATGGAAGGAGTTTTATTTAGCCACGGAATACTTTTGAGTAAATTGGAGAGGGAGATTTTAGTTTAAGTGGTGGTCTTTGGGATGCATGCACACGCCTCGCACGTACCATAAAAAAACAGATTTGGCAAGCGCATCTTTTGTTTTTGGCGTGACAAAAGAAATAGTAAGATCTCACCAGTGTGTCTTTGGTCTCGATGTTGATGAACTTCGATCAAGGTAAACTTATGCGTCTAAAAAGACGAGGAGGAAGGTTAGATCAGCTGCAATGTGAATGAAATCACAATTCAACAACTGTATTGAAAATAATTGGCAGCACATTCGCTAAATGTAATAGTCAAAGTCATTTGCGTGACATTTGGCATTTGCATTCATGTGTGAAAGAAGAAGAAATAAAATCAAGAGACACTTAATAGCAATCAGTTGTTCAAGTGCATAAAGTAGAACCCACTTTGAACCAATCATAGATGGTGTGACAGGAAATGACAATATGTACAGTACCTTCTGCCCCCACTGGTCATCACTTTGATTGTCTTTGGGGATCAACTAAAATCATGATGAATTTAAGCTGTGTGTAAATCTGTAATTTCTGGAGGTAAACCAATGGGATTAACACAAGACATCTTGAGCTAAATAAAAATCTATTCCAAAATCCAAAATCCATACATGGACACGAGGTCCTGACACGTTTTAAGATCTTAGACTTTATTTCTCCAGCATGATGGCAGTCTAACTAGCTGACATGCTTAGAAAGTCTAGTTATTGTAGCCTAAAAGTAGAGATTGAAGTAGGAGGGAAATAAAAATTGTTTTCTTCAGCAAACAGTTCTTGTAGGTAACATTGACTTATGTTTTTAAATAAGATTGTGGACTGTGAGGCCTTCAAAACGTGGTCCGGGATTTCCAGAAGAAGTTGGAAAAATGTCTTCTGGAAACCCCAAAATACGCCAACGTTATATCAAATACATTATTCCAAAAGTGTCTGATGTTGTAACTTTGAACGCATGCCGACGTGCTACCAACAACTGTACACCTGTTTGACTCTAAATTTAACCCTCATTTACAATTCCTCTGCTAGAGGAGATGGTATGAAGGCACATGTCCTAAAAACTCAAATGCTGATTCATCATTTTGTTTGTTTTTTTCAATATAAAGACCTACACGAAGTTCATAAAAGTAGAAAACACCCACTGAAGTAAACATGACATGCTCCGTCTACTGGATAACATGGTGGCAGTGCCGTCTGAAGAACCACAGAAGCATGAGAACAGGACTGTGAAGTGTCCTTTTAGGGGAAACCTGTTCTCCATTGGTCACCATTGTCTAGCAACAGATGATGACCAACCAATCAAAAGTTCTGATCTTAATAGGTGCAAAAAAAAAAGAAAGGACAACAAGACTAGTGGTTGTAAGAGTTGTCCTAAGTGGCAGTTGAAAGGTTGTACCGCAGTTGTGGCAAATAAAAAGAGGGGAAGAATGACGCGATCGTCGAGGAGTAGAAAAGAAGAAAGTAAACAACTTCTAGAAAGGCAGTGTGTAGCCTCTAAGAGTTTGGCAGCCCCCCCCCCCCCCCCCCCCCCCCCCCCCCCCCCCCCCCCCCCCCCCCCCCAAATCCTTTCCACTTCTACATACCCTAAATCTACACTGAAACCAATGCCCCCAGTCCCTCTTGCAGGTCCACTCAACCCAAGTCCCTGACAGAAAGACCCCCGCCTCCCTTTGCCCCGCAGCCTAGCCCAGGCCAGACTGGACCCTGAATTTAGGGTTCGTTTGATTAGTAGTAGTTGGGTTTGTTTTTTTCACTTCTTAAACATGTCCTGTAGAGGTCCGGGCAGGAACTTGAGGACCGTGTCAAGGATGCTCTCCTCGTCCTCTTCGTCTTCGTCTCCGCATCCCCTCGGGATCGCCTTCTTCGGGCGCGTCAGGGACCCCTCGCAGGCCTGCTCCATGGCCGCCTTCTCCTCCGCCTCCTTCTCCTCCTTCTTCTTCAGCCCATACTGAACAGAGAGAGGACAAGAAGTTGATGGTTTAGAGAGAGAGAGAGAGTTGAGA
Source organism: Etheostoma cragini (assembly GCF_013103735.1). Taxonomy (NCBI): domain Eukaryota; kingdom Metazoa; phylum Chordata; class Actinopteri; order Perciformes; family Percidae; genus Etheostoma; species Etheostoma cragini. The sequence goes on from NC_048416.1 coordinate 27,973,238, forward strand.
GAGAAGATTTGGGCTGGATTGGACGTAAGTGAGTAAGCTCAGCGGCTGTTAAGACTTTGCAGCTCCAGTTCCATTTTTGCCATCCAGAGTTGCAAAGGTTGTTCCTAATTTTGGAAGAAGTAACACATTTACAGGCTGTGAAGCATATTTTAGCAACAAGTTTGCTGGGACTGATAATAGATATAGCACCACGATATTAAACTAAGGGCTGACTAAGTGCTTGTAGCTAGCTACAAACATTAGATTTAACCATCTCAAAGGGTTATTTTACCAACCTACGTCTACCAGATAGGACAAGTTAGCTGTTAGTAAGCTAATGTTAGCTATTAATTAGCATGCTAAGGCACTTGCAAACATAACACTGCATTGCTTTGAGATTTAATGGCAAACCCAACATAGCTCTCACCCTGTGCACCTTGGTTTTACTGACATAATTGTTTTTACTGGTTGAATACATTTCATTTTACTAACAACATGATTTAACTATTGATACATTCGATGTGCTTCTACTATGGTTTTTATTAAAATGTGTGCAAGGTGTCCTTGCCAGTCCTGAAAATTGTACAAATAAAAGTCTAATATTATTATTATTATAAAAAACTTCTTTCTTTCTCTAACCTGTTGGTTGTGAGCTGGCTGAGCAGTCACCTACTTTGTTTTGCACAACACAAGTCAATGGAGAGTGTGTTTTGTTTTCCCCTCCGTTGGAGGCGGGACATAAATGTCTGTCTCTATTTAAGTGCACATCAGAAGTAATAAAGTTAAAGCATTAGTCAAACCAGAGGAGGCTTTCCTACCTTGTCCCTGATGGTCTGCCGTACTTTTTCCCTGTCTGCTTCCATGCGGGTGTGCTTGGCCTTCCTCTCCTCCTCCTGCTGCCTCAGCGCCTCCTGCCGCTCCTCCTCCTTTTTGGCAGCATCTGGGTCCTTCTTCTCCTCCTCCCCACCCAGCATCTTACCCATGTCTTTGGTGGCCCCTGGACACAGAAGAGATTTACAGATATTGGAGGTAAACACGGGCTGACTTTGTGGTTTTACACACAAATACTAAATACTTGTTCACAATAGTTGTTGCTGCTTGAATGCAAGGAACACTTGGCACCACATCGCTGACTCCTTAAGGTCCAGGGTGTAGCCATGTGCTACAGCCCGGACCTTAGTCTGAGCATGTGTTTGGTCCCGTGTCTTGTCTATGTGTGTGTGTGTGTGTGTGTGTGTGTGTGTGTGTGTGTGTGTGTGTGTGTGTGTGTGTGTGTCTGTTTCTGCATGTGTTGTTCTGTTGCCCTCCCTCCCAGCTTTCCTCTCTTTGTTTTTTGGCTCTGGGACACATTCCAACATACAAATGTTAGTATATGTTGATAATTTCTGAATGTAAAATAAAAAATTAAAAAATCTGATCACACCAAGAATAAAGGCGCATTTCAAGGATGATGACACGTACTGATATTATCACTTTGCATCGATGATATTGGACTGGATACATCCATCCAGATCAACCTAGACCACTATTTATTACAATATGAAAACCCTGTGCGTTAGCAGCTCCGAGGATTATTCGGTGATGGGGTTCTCTGAAGATCCTCAAGGTGTCTTGGACAGAACAAGACTGGAGGAGAGCAGCCAGCTGGAAGAACTTCAAAGAACCGCTGAGACAGAGAAAGACACATTCGTCCATCTGGTGTCTGCCATCTGTCAGAACTACCTGTCCCTCGACGTCCCTCTTTGACATGTACCTGAGTCATTAATCCTATAACCAACAACATATGTGTTGCATTTGGAGGGAAATCTCCTGAATCACTTTCTGTCAACAGGAAGAAGGTGATGCTATAATTTGAATTTTTATAATTAAATTACATCTGATACCCTGTTGTTATTACACACTACACACAGGCCTGAAACACACACTCGTGCTCAGTTCCTATGCATTAACTAATGAAGAGATGTAGGGGAGTGGCGCCCTGAGTGGTTGAGGGGGTTCGGAGGTGAACTGCTATCTCTCCGGCTACCACTCCACACTCATACTTCAGTCCATACGGGGACTTGAACCAGCAACCCCCAACCCAACTGCCTATAGACTGAGCTACTGCCACCCCGGATGATCTTCCACAGATGACGGATACATCGGAATGACAAAGGAGAAGTCTTTTTCAACATGAACGAGATGGAGTGTCGGGTTATCTGGACAAGGGAGGAAATATCCAGTCAATGTGAATTTTTGTGAGAAATTTAAAGATTTTTTGCCATGCATTGTCTGGATGCTGCTTTTAAAATGTGAGGATTTGCTTCTGCTTTAATTTAAATCTCTTAGTCTTTTGGACTCTTGGTCATCTGAAGATGTCAGCTTTGACTGATGAGAGTATTTCACTTTTTTCTGACACTCAGTTGATAAGTCAACATTTTCCTTTTGTCACCAAAAGAGTGGCAAAAGTGGGTTTTGTGTCATAATTTATAGGAAGTTTGAATAAAAATTTAACTTTGCTTGCCCTGTCACACAAAACCGTACTTACTTGCATTTTTTAAAAATATGTTAGGTCCATACGTATGTGTGTGTGAACTGCTAGCTCCTCTGTCAGCTCTAGCCACTGAGAAGAAATAAGAGGGGAAATCTGGCCAATCACAACAGCTGGTTGGTCTGATGCCATGTTGCCTGAGCTCATTAATATTCATGAGCAAGCCCAGTTGCATTGGGTAAAGGATGCTGATAGTCAGGCAGTCATTGGTTGGCTGCAAGCCAATTGGAGTCAAGCAGTTTAGGTCGTTGAATATTAATGAAGCTGATTGTTCCTGCAGGCTTTCTATACCACACTAGAATGGCTTGAAACAAGGTAACCAAGGCCTTTTTCAACAAAGAATTATTTACAGAGTCCAAGATCTTCATATATTACCACAAACTAATGAAATACGTGCGGTCGGGCACCTTCAAAATAAATTTCCCATGTGCACTATGTACTACACTTAAGTAAAAACAATCCTAAGAGAAGGTTCTCTGGATGTTTTGGGCTCTTCCACCTACTTACCTCAGCTCCATCTTTCTCTGCCTCTGCTCCTATAAAACGGGCTCAGCTCTTCATCTGCCACAGAAGCTGCTTTCTAGATGTAAAAGAAACTCCCTCTGGCCTATCGACATCGCCCCTGTTACCGCCCTCTGATCGATAGTAAATACAGGACCACCTGAGCGTGTATGAATTATGGATCCTCCAGCGGGGAGAAAACTTCATCTGAGTATTGATCTTCCTCTCGGCAATGGTGAGAGGAGAACCCGGCTGCCGGCCTGCTTCACCATCTAGTGCCTTTCTTTAGCCAGAGCCAGAATAAAGATTAAATATGTTTTACTGCTGAGGAGTTTATTTGAGTGATAAATAAACATTGGAGAGCTGCGTGTTTCCTACAGTGTATCCCAAAGACTTCTTCTTTTTTTTTTTTATAATGCTGTTGGTTGTGTTGCTTCTTGACATCATTAAAATTCAACAACTGCATGTTTGAAAAGTCATTAGTGCTCCAGTGGGCCATTGAATGGAGTCAACTGCTAACAAGCTCCTTATACAAGTAAATCATATTGATAATTCATCTGTTTTATCTGCTTCACACATGTGTTTGGGTTGAATACCAAACTTCAATACTTTTTTCTATATTTTTCTGTATTGAGTATTGAAAAATGCCTCGTCATTTCAACCAATAAGGTTGTAGATGTCCTCAGGCCTGGACTCTTGTCGATTGTTGGAAATTTCAAGGAGAAATGACAACGTACACTGTAGTTACAGCCACTTTCTCCTTCACTACGTACTCAAAATGGCCGCCATGCCACGCCCACCCCGTTTGACAAAAAGATTTTCTTTTAATAACTTTTCATCGCTAACGTCTTAAGATGACACACACCAAGATTGAAACCTGTCAAAAATCTCTAGAAGGAGTTTGTTAAAGTACGACATGTGGAAATGGCCAAAATCGCACTAATTTTGAACTTTTGATTCAAAATGGAGGACTTCCTGTTGGGTTTAGGGAATGGACCCAGTGAGCTTTTTTTGTACGTCTTGACAAAAGTACGTGAGTCTACGAACGGCTTAGTTTTTTTAACTTTGTAAGGGGCGCTAGCTAGCCATTATTGGGCACCTTTTCCCAAAACCCTTAAAATGCACACATTTTCACCGGACTTGATGCAACCGCCAATTTTGTTAAGTTTTTGATTATGTTCTCGTTTTCAGGAAATCTAATAGAGACAGAGCGTATTTAAGTCCCAGAAGACTGTGGGATCCGGACGATGAGCTAACATTATGTCCGATATTGTGTCTGTGTTCACTTTTGTCTTCATGAAAGCTCGTTTTTAGGGGTCGGCAGCTTATGAAAATTGATGTCATGGGTTATTTAGCCTGCCGGTAGTGGATATCACCGCACAGCAGCTTTTATGCATTTTTCTGTTGTTTGCTAGCAGAGTGAAACTGATGAAATCAAGTCAACGGAGAGTTTCTCCCCTCCGGTGGGCGTGGCTTTCGGAGTATGCACGTCTGCAAGTGGCAGGAGTCCCAAGACCAGGGGAAGGGGTTACATGGTGCCCCGAGGAACCTTAAGTCACACTCAGCTGTTTTTTTCCCACTGACATCAGTAGCTATGTTTCCATCCACACGTTTATATCTGAATTAAGTGATATCGAGTAAAAAATGCCTTGTGGAAACAGTAAAATTCAATGGAGCTTCATGAATATGGACTCAAAGGAAATACATCCAGACTCATTGGATTTTCTCTTGACCGACATTCTGCTCATGCGATAAACGCTGATGGAAACGTTATTTGCCGGGTGAATAAGGAATTGCGATTGAGTTTTAGGATATTTTATGGTTGCAACCCGCAACAAAACGAAGAAGAAGAAGTAGTAGTTGCACACATGGCAGATGTCAACAAAGACAGATGGAAGTGGACGGACCAGGAGACGAGAGACCTTTTGTATTTAATTCACCAGGAACTCAGGAAGGAAATGGCCGAAAAAGGTTATGACAAGCCGTGGGGCGTCTTCCGGAGTCAATGGAAGACGCTCAAACAGCGAGACGTGTCTCAGAAAAGAGTCTCGCAGCGGGGGGGACAATAAAAGGCTTGTTGCATCTGCATCGTCATAGCAATGTGTTCATCAGTGCACTGTGTTGTTTTCTTATTATAGCTTGATATGTCGCTATCAGCTAGCACCTAAGCACTATTACAACTTGTGCAATATTGATCATGTGTTGGTAGACGGCGACATCCATTTTGTCTAGAAACACTTTGTCCAAAAATGTGTGTTGAATGTTGTGCGATTCAGTGCAAAAAGGAATGCAAACACCTTAACATGTAAAATCAATTTGATATGCCAATTCGATCGCAAAACAGCGAGTGACATCATTACGCACAGGTTTTTATTCGCTTTAAAGCCGTTGGATGGAAACACACTTTCACCAGGTTCATTCACAAGTTTATTTTAAACAAACTTCAGATAATTCGATTGACAGGTGGATGGAAACTCCTGAGGAAGGCTTGGTTTGAGAAAATGACTGAAAGTTACTTTTGAAAGCCAGGAAGGTCATTAAAGGCATCGTAACAGTACATTGATTAGCGACCCTTATTACCATCACCAACCCTCGCAGAATTATTGTGGTCATTTAGCGTTATGTGGCAATAAAAAATGAAGTACTGCCTCTTTTAAAGCACACAGGAGCCGAAGGAGAACACTTCGGAAGGACCAGAGTAAATTACTGAGAGGAAATGTGGCTCTGAGGACTCTGTTTTTGGCTCCGGGGGTCTGTAGGAGACCAGGGGGGGCGGTCCTGTCGCTCTGCAGCAGACTCATACAATGCCCCCCATTGCCCTGCAGCGCTGTGTGGTGGCAGCAAATCTGGAGATGACAAATTAGCACTCAGCTGGGGGGGTGGGGGGGGGGGGGACTCGCTGGGGAGGCGGGTTAAGGTCACACTGTCCGCTGAGTGTGTCTCATTGTGTTGAAACACTCAAACACACACCATATGTACTGGAACTGTGAGTGTGTGTGTGAGCATACACCTTCAGAGCAAGTGCAAACACACACACACACACGCACACATACACACACACACACACAAGCACACACACACACACACACAAATGACACGGTTTGTTGCTCACACATGAACACACCAACACACACGCTCCTGTGTTATGTGTTTTGAATATTCCAATTATTTTGATTATCAAATAATTAGTTTGAGTCATTTTAAGAAAACAAAAACTTTAATTTCTCTTTTTTGTAGCTTGTTAAAAGTGAATATTTTCTACTTCCTAGACATTTGTGCACATCGTTTTTTGACTTATGGGAAACCCGATTGATATGTTTTACCATTTTCTAGACCAAACAACAGTTGGATATATTGAGAATATAATCAACAGATCAATAATCGTTAGTTGCAGCCTTATTATAAACATTGATATCTTCAGTCATGCAAAAGAAAAATGGACGTATGTACTCTAAGTCAGAGGATGCAGAGTATAGCTAGTATAGAGTAGAGCTAAATATTGTAAATAAAATGATCAAGTAATGATTACTCCACTTGCCAGAGATGCAGCATTTTCTCTTTACCCTTCACATGTTCTCTCCCTCCATCCATCCATCATCCTTTCATCCATCCATCCATCATCCATCCATCCATCCATCATCCATCCCCCTCCTTCGTCCATCACTTCTGTCCTCTACTGTTCCTGTCCCACCCCCCTCTCTTTCTTTCCATTTTCTTCCACTGAAGTGAAATTAAACGTAACAAATGTGACCTTCTGCCTTTCATTCATTTATGCTCTTCCTGTTCCATCTTTCCTCCTCTTTCCCTTCCCTTCAAACCAAATTTCTCCACAACACAACCATCGCTTTGATGGCTAGGACTCATCCGTCCATCTTCCTTTCTTTCCTTTGCTTCCTTGTCCACTTCCCCTCCTCTGTCAGTCCATCAGAGGCCAGTTCACAGATTTCCACTGCAGACAAAGGTGGGCAATTCGGGGCAAAGTGCTCAAACGGCCCCAGTGCTCTTATGTTGCAATCAGACCCTCTTTACTTCACTCAATCTTTTTCGCTGGCTACGTCTTTGTGCCACAGGGCACAACCGCTCAGGGTTTAAAGAGGCGGAGACGCGGCGGCGTCGCGGTTAACGTCACTGCTGCCATATCCAGACACATTCGGTCTGATGCAGTTTCCTGTCTTTTTGCGTGTACTTTTCCCGCAAAAGTGCAGATAAGATTAATTTAGGTTGATTTCTCATAGGGCTGGGGCAACATTTCCATGTTGTATTGATATTGCGATATGAGACTAGATATCCGCTTAGGTTTTGGATACGTATATGGTAATGTCGTACTAAAGTAAGTGTCTTTACTTGGTTTTACAGGCTGTATTACAGTGAAATTATGTCATTTTCTGAATTTACCAGACTATTCCAGCTGTTTTATTATTTATCTTTACCCACTAAGTCATTAAATCATTTCTGGGACCAATGGTCAACCGTACAATATCGTTGCAATATCAACATCAAGGTATTCGCTCAAGAATATTGTGACATTTGATTTTCTCTATATCGCCCCGGAACTACTTTCACACATAACTTGTTTGGTCCATTTTAAAATTAACCCTGGAGGGTTTGCTACAAAAAACTCTGACTTTGTTTTACACGATCGGTCAAAAGTTTGGGGTCACTCACAAATTTCCATTGGACTCCATTATAGACAGAATACCAGCTGAGATCAGTTGTCTTGTTTTTTTTAACCAGGGCAGCAGTTTCCAGATTACATTATGTGCTTACATCATTGCAAAAGGGTTGTTTAATGTGTTCTTAGTTAGTTTTTTAAAATAATATAAGATTAGTAAACAAAATGTGCCTTTGGAACATTGGATGAATGGTTGCTTATAATGGGAAATGTAGATATTGCATTAAAGATCAGCCACCCACCCAGATCAGCTGGTATCCTGTCTATAATGGAGTGGAATGGAAATTTGTAAGTGACCCCAAACTTTTGATCGGTAGTGTATAAAGACAATTTTTTTAGGTACAAAAAAAGTCTTAATTCTGACTTTTTTCTCATTCAGAGAATAAACTTAAAATTCTGCCTTTAAACTCCGAACACCAATACATGTTTCCCATGTGGTCCACTTCAGTGTATTTTTCCACTATCTCTCATAACTTGTCATTCTAGAAACGATGCCCCCCCGTTATTCAGACAAAAAGAGCAAAACACTGAAGCAAAGACTTCACAAATCATCAGCTCAAGTCTCAGTTGAACTCATTTATAATGAATGAACACGTTAAGATATTGTGTGATTTTGCAAAGTCATTTGTTGTCTCTCAGGTCACGATGTAGATTGAACAGCTGAGACAGACAGTAGAGGAGGAGGATGATCATTGGAGGGTCAGTGAACCACGTTAATGTTGCTGGAACTCAGCGTGCAAGCGCCAAAAAGGGTTAAATTAACTGTATCGTCTCGAGCCGAGGCCACGGAGTGAAGACAGCGCCTCCTCAACCAGAAGATGTCATGTAACATTTATCTGAGAGTGCAAACATATCCGAGCCGCGGTGGCGTTGCACCCGGCCCCTCTCTGCAGGAAGCCTGATATCTCCTGTCTGGTGAGCAGCGAGGGAAGCCACAGAGAAAGATAGATAAGCACAGAATAGAGCATAGATAAGAACAGATAAGCAAAAGGAAAATAGGAAGAAATGCAATATACGCTGGTGAATGAGGGGTTTTTGATTTTGAAGTTGTGATAGATTTCAAACAAGAACTGAAGGAAATTGTGTGTTTTGTTTGCTCGAGGTGAATTTTTTAGCAGAAGGAACTCCGAGAGAAAGAAAAGTGACAGAAATCCATTTGTCAGACCCATTAAATTATGCCGCAGTGACATTTACAGCCACATCGCCTTCAAGAAATGTGTCCATGTATATCGGGGTAATGTGCTGTTTGAACATTAGCCGGTGCCTCGCAAAAAAATGCCAAGTTCGTTTTCTTTCCCTCTTATGAATTATTAATTTTCCACGCCAGACCAGGATGCTGGTGCACGTCCAATCTACTCCCTCTGGAGAGTGTTGTGGGCGTCTGAAGCGGCTGTTTGAAGAGCTTACGTAAGCCCATATGCACGTCTTTCTGAGTGTTTTGCATGGCTGTTTTGTTTTTTTTCAGCTGGTCTGGAACCTTATCCCCCCCATATGCCTGAGTAATCTGGTCTATGTTATGAGTAGCAATGTCTACATAATTCAGGTTTTCTTTGTCTTGTTTGTTGTCTTAATGTTGTTAAAATGCCATGTGATGTGATTTCTACTGCAACCTAATTTCCCCGTGGAGACAATAAACATAAAACAAACAAAACAAAGTTTTATACTTTTAATTTTGACTATGCCATTTAAGTGTTGTTTTTTATTTTTTATTTTAACCTGCTTCCTGAATAGGGTTGGGTATCCTTTGGGTTTTTCCAATACCTCTGCTAAAACGAGACTTGAAAAGTACTAAAACGGTGCCAGTGCCTAAACAGTGCCTGAACAGATATATAAAAAGCTGTGACTCAGCTGGTCAAGTTGCAGGCAGCTGTTTTTTTAACTTAAAGGTGCCCTACCACACATATTTCATTAATTTTTAATAATATCGGAAGTTCTACCATGGACATTTTTTTGTGGAAACAAGGCCTTGGTTACCTTGTTTTAAGCTATTCTAGCGTGGTATAGAAAGCCTGCACAAAGACTCAATTTGTGCCAGTTCACATTAATTTTCAACTACCCAAGCTGCTTGACTCTGATTGGCTAACAGCTTGAAACGTGTTTTTGCCGATTCATCACTAGAAATGCAACTATAGCAAGCACTACTTAGCATCAACAATGTTATCCGCATTCATATTTAGAAGCAAATAATGATATATCCAGCTATAAAAAGCCTGGAAGTTGGACGTTAGGACGGAAGAACAAAGAGTCGTTGCAGAAGAGATGACACACAGTTTCATCGCATTGGTGGGAACTGGTTTCAGAGCGCTGCAGACCGAGGCGTTGCAAAAAAGTTGTCTCGCAAATCTTTGTTCTGGGCTTTAGAATACTTTAAATCATCTTGAGAACTGTGTGAAAACGTATTTAGGAGGAGCAATAGTAACAACAAAGTAAGAGACAGGAAGATGGAAGCCAGCGCTCAAGAGTGAAAGAGACATGAGGATGGATTGAAGAAGAACACAAGACATAAGAGGAAATCAGAGAGACAAAGCATGGACCATTGACTCCCCCCCCCCCCCGGCCGCTCAGATGGATGGCACTGGTGCTGGATAATTTGTTCGAGGTGGAAGGGTTTGAAAAATTAAAGTCATTTTAATAATGGATGACCTCCATTTCCACATTACACCCTCATAAGTCACATGAGCACCACATCGATCAGATGTTTAGGAAGCGGTGCGCTTTGTGCCCGAATCCAAAACCCCACACATGCAGCTGAAGTGCTCTTGGTTTGGGTCTGTGTGGAGTCTCCGGTCAACTCATCAACCTGCACGTTCCACTTCCTGTTTTTTTGCACCTTCCCCGACTGCTCGCCATCATCCCGCCTGCACAGGAAATTAAACCGTGAGTTCGACCTGCCTGGTCAGGACCGGTCCACGCTGATCCCTCAGAGATTACCTAGACCTTATCTTTTATACGAGCTTATTCATGGAAAAAATGTGAGATGTTCACGTTTTTGATATCCTGGCGAAGGCAGGAAGTACATATGGGGGACAGAATAAATGTTTTGATGGCACTTTTCCAGAGACAAGGTATAAGATAAGGTGAACTTTGTTTATTACCAAAGGTATGGGCTGTAGAGAGACTCAGTGGTCACATCTGATCACCTACACACATGTCAAACACCCACATCAGCAGCTCTCTCACCGTATTTCAGAGATGGGGACTCAAGTTTGAGAGTCGGACTGGAGTTGTATATAAGTCACACACACAGTGACTTCAGACTTAATACTTGTCCTCTACAGACGTCAAGATGCTGGACAATCTTTGTGTTTAAGAAACGTTGATAAACTGATCATAACCTACCTACATAACATGTAATAAGTATCTTCTGCGCGCGGCTACACGTGTGAGAGGACTACAAACATGTCGACCGCATCGGCAGCTGCAGCGCCATTCATCAGAAGCTTTGGCTTTAAAATCTTCATTCAAGGACCAAACAAAAGAAGCTCTAATTACAAAATATGTTAACTCTAGCTCAAAGTGGATTAAGACTTGACTTGTACTCTTGCTCAGAGCCTTGAGGTTTGACCTCAAAGACTTGAGACTTGACTCTGACTCTAGCTCAAAGACTTAATGCTTGACTTGGAATCTAGCTGAGAGAGTTGAGACTTGAGACTTGACTCTGACTCTAGCTCGGAGACTTGAGACTTGACTCTGACTACAGCTCAAAGTATTAAGACTTGACTTTGACTCTGGCTCAGAGACTTGAGACTTGACATGGACTTTAGTTCAAAGACTTGAGACTTGACTCTGACTCTAGCTCATAGACTTGAGACTTGAGACTTGACTCTAGCTCAGAGACTTGAGACTTGACTCTGACTTTAGCTTAGAGACTTGAGACTTGACTCTAGCTCAGAGACTTGAGACTTGACTCTTACTTTAGCTTAGAGACTTGAGACTTGACTCTAGCTCAGAGACTTGTGACTTGACTCTAGCTCAGAGACTTGACTCTGACTCTAGCTCAGAGACTTGAGACTTGACTCTGACTTTAGCTTAGAGACTTGAGACTTGACTCTGACTCTAGCTCAGAGACTTGTGACTTGACTCTAGCTCAGAGACTTGAGACTTGAGACTTGACTCTAGCTCAGAGACTTGAGACTTTACTCTAGCTCAAAGACTTGACTTGGACTCTAGCTCAATGACTTGACACTTGAGACTTGACTCTGACTCTAGCTCAGAGACTTGAGACTTGACTCTGACTCTAGCTCAAAGACTTGAGACTTGTTTTGGGATCATGCTTAGGGACTTATGAACATCTCTCACCGTATATATGCCAATCACATGTTGTGTTTAAGGGTTTTTGGCATTCCTAATCCACTTTGATCTTGATGCTTATTTAAATTGTAGTAATGGTCGAGCTGTTGATTGTGCTGGATGAAGTCGGTGGCATTACTAAAGACTCTAAGACTCTTTCTCTGACCATGAACGTTTGCTCTAAATTTCATGTTAACATATTAACAGTTTTTGGGTATTTGAGACCAAAGTTTTTGGACTGACAAACAAACATGGTGTCCGGCCAGTGAGGTCCACACCCCGGTCCATGGATCCGCCTCGCTGTCCTGGACGGATTAATCTAACGCAACAACGAAACTCTGATGGACTCGATTTCTAATTAAACAACCAGTAAATACAATCTGTGGCCCGGAGCTGAAATCTATACCGCAGTCTGCTCCAATGAAATGTTCTGGAGTTGTCCAACATCTAATTACAGTGTGTGTGTGTGTGTGGGGGGGGGGGGGGTTAAATATAAAAATAAAGGTACAGCTTAACTCTACAGAGTGGATGTGCATGCAAAAAAAGGAGGGGAGATGTCAAATGAATGTTAGAAAAAAATAGAGAATTTTTTTTTTAATCTACTCTCAAAAGAGTTTTTTCATACAATCATTTGTCACTTTTTTAAACTTTTAAATAGAAAAAAGTACGTTTTTTTTTCACAGGTCTTTGATATCCAAAGAAATTCCATCACATTTCTGGAGGAAATTGACAAGAAAGATGTGTGTACAGTAGTCTTGTACTAATTATAGGAAAAATAGGAACAATGTTAAATTATACACTTCCAATTAATTTATTCCAATGATTACTGGTGTAATTCTAACTTAAAACTAACTTAAACTATTTTGGTCAGCTGAACATGTAAGAACGTGAGATTTGTTGACAGGCAATCATGAAATTCAACATGAGTATGTATGATACAATTTATAATAATGAACAAATAATGAATGAAAGCTACTCGGAGAAAAATACAGTCAACTTTGAATGTCAACATTTACTAAATGGAGGTTTTTGTTCAAGAAAGTTTCTATTTCCCGCTTTAATTAATATTACAAACATGGCACATAAAATAAATACTAAAGTATGTTCGGCTGCTACAACATCAATCAGAATGGGTCATTTATGCATGAGAAACACTGTGAGTTGTTGTTAGATTAATGTCCTGACACGCCCACCTAAACACTGCACTCCCATTGGCTGGAGCTTGCACTTCATCTCAATATGGTCTTGTTCCCCTTGGGACCAAAACCACAAGCAAAACCTCATCTCTGTATATATATTTATGTGTATCTTCATGGACAACCAGCTGAGTCCCAATGAAATAAATGCCAATCTGTTCCAGGAGAAAAGGTCACAGCAAAGATAGCATCTCTACGGGAGGAAAATCACAATCCTTCAATCTGGGATGGAGGGATGGCTGAAGGAGTAAACTGCTATACTGTAGCCTGGAACATGCAAAGATGGAGGGATGGAGGGATGGCTGAAGGGGTAAACTGCTATACT
>NC_048416.1:27986830-27989508 GCF_013103735.1 Etheostoma cragini
GGATGGAGGGATGGAGGGATGGAGGGATGGAGGGATTGAGGCTTCATAATCAGTGTTGTTTTGATTTTAACAATTACGATTCTTCCTTCGGATTCCGGTTCTTGTCGATTCTCGATCGATTTACACGGACACTTTGAACCCCTTTTGCACTATTGTTCCTTTCACTGTTTTCACTGCAATTCATTCTGTTTTGCCTGATTCCTAACACCCATTGTGTCCTCGGGTCAAATGTTTTCAGTTGGGTTTTTTTTCACAAAAAGTGGACCTCCGAAATAAGCACTTCAACATTAGAAATATCAAATACCTTTGGAAAAAACATCATAAAAGCACCCACAACGTTGAAAAAGTGACAAAAATTTCGGAAAAAAAGCGATAATGATGTTTCATGGTTGACGGGAAGACAACCCAAGGGTTAAATAAATATAAATTCAAGTACCAAATACATCTGGTTTTATGTTTATGTCCCGATACGATCAGGTGAGGTTTGGATTTCAAATGTAATTTGTAAGAAAATATCTGTCTTTCCATCTCTGACTGTGCCAATCACCTGCCTCCATTTGGTTAAGTAGGCCTGCAACATATTGGAATATTTGGATTGCGATATATAACCCGATATTAAAAAAGACAAATTTTTACCAAATGAGATAGCTCTATTCGGAAAAAACTATATCATTCTGGACAACTGGGGTGATTTGGTTGAATTTTACCGGTTTACGAACACCAAAGCGCTGTAACTTCTCTTCTGCAGTGATTTTGGAGAGGGAAATTAAATGGTTAAATACTCTGGTTGAGTAACGGCATGACACCGTTGTAATCATAGTATACCATCAATCCAGGCTAAAGTGAATGATATCAATAATGCATGCATGTTGCTTCCTCAGCAGACCTGCATTACACACACTACAACTTACTGTGTATCCAAGAACCCTTAAATCAGTGTAAATCACGTTCTATCAGAAAGACACTGCTGTTGAAACATTTTTTGGGGGGTTACATTAGGTGGACCGACCCCTTGTTTCTTCAGGCTAACTATATTAGCTTTAGCCAATATCGTAGCCAGTGTGTTGGATTATGGGGGCCAGCTAGTGGTCAGTAATGGAAGAAATAAAGCAAAAACACAGGCTGGACCGGATCAAAAGGAGCACGCAAAGACTCTCAGACCCAATCAGAAACAGCCCATTAGACCAGACCCAGAAGCCGACAGATTGAAATGGAGAGGGAGCAGCAACACCCAGACCCAATTAGTCTGGATATCATTTGGGCCCAGTCGAACCCTCTTAAAGGAGGAGAAAATTCAAGACAGAAAAAGATTTAGGTGCGTAAAGTGATCGGGGGAATAAAGCACGGAGGAATCAATGGAATGGAAACCGAGAGGAAGAAATGAGAAAGAGGGGACGTGAGATGGAGATGGACGGAGGACGAGGAGGGGGGGGTAGAAACAATCAAGTGATGGGGATGAGAGAGTTTTGGGAGGGGGAAAAGAGAGAGAGGGACAGGCTGAGCTATAGAGGAATAAATCTCATTTCATTGTGGCCGGTGGTCACTGAACTGATGAAATGAGATGAGAGGGTTGATTTAAGGAGACATTGACCTCTGGCCCCTGGGGGCCCCTCACTTACAAGAACATTCACCCGGCCGGTTTGATGTTGCTCTCACTGATTGAGTCCAACCTCGTTCGATGTACAAGTCACCCGGGGTATGAATGAAAAGCAGGGGCAAAGATTTGAACTTTCAAAAGAACTTGTTCGCATAAGAAAATGTGTCGCATCATATCCTGATGATCATTCCCTCCCGTAGTGTGGTTTGAACATAAATACTACATTAATAACAATATAACAGGCAGCACATTGGCTAAGTGGTTAGCAGGTTATTGGTTCTAATCCAGGTCGTTCCGGGCCTTTCTGTGTGGAGTTTCTATGTTCTCCCCGTGTTTGCGTGGGTTTCTTCCCACCATAAAGACATGCATGCTGGGTAACTAGGACTACAGTTGAAAAATCGCCAATCGGCTAACACTGGTGCTTTCATAGAAATGCTGATTAATGTGCATTGTCCTAATTAAATAAATAAAATACTCTACTACATTTTGAATATCATAATTGATGTCTGCCTTGGGTCTGGTACGACAGTTTCTCCCAAACAGGTTGGTCATCCCTAGCCTCTAGCCTCTAATACGGCTCAATGGAGCGTTTTCAGTCTTTATATGTTAACAACAGCACGTAAGCATTTTAAACGTGTCGATAATGGAACATCGCAGTTTGGTTAGGTTAAGTCTCCAAAACGTAAGATCATGGTTTGGGTTAAAACCGTTACGTTCAGTGTTCGGGCTTCGTCTTGGAATCAATCGCATCTTGACCCGGTCTTGTCTCAGTCTCAGATAAAGATGACTCTGGATTTTATTTCAAGACCACGACTAGTCTTCTTCCCTTTCCCGGAGTCTTGTGCTCTCTTGCCCCTCTCCTCTCTCTCTCTCTTTCTCTCTCTCCTCTCTTTCTCTCTCTCTCTCTCTCTCTCTCTCTCGCCCCTCTCCTCTCTCCTCCTATTGCTTCCTGCAGGTGGTTTCTGGCTCTGGATCCGTGGTTGGAGTCACCTGCTGTCTCCATGTTCCTGCTCGACACCCTCTGCAACAATTCTCAATGTATGTCTCTCTCTCTCTCTCTCTCTCTCTCTCTCTCCCTCTC
>NC_048416.1:27989608-27991334 GCF_013103735.1 Etheostoma cragini
CCCCGACCGGTCGAGGCAGATGCCCCCCCCACCATGAGCCATAGTTCTGCTCGAGGTTTCTGCCTCTTTTTTTTTTTTTTTGCACATTACATTGACTGTCGACAGTATGCATAATTGCACAATTTTTACTCAAATTTCGCTGCTCTTCTTTTCCTCATTGTATATATCTTCTTATTTTTACTTTTTTATATTGTGTACTTGAATTTTTTGAAAGTTTGTCTGTGGACCAAATTGGTTTTAAATGTCTTGTCACCGTGGGATAGAGGGAAACGCAATTTCAATTTCTTTGTATGTTTTGACTTGTGAAGAAATTGACCATAAAGCAGACTTTGACTTTGACTTTGACTTTGACTTTGACTTTGACTTAAAGGAAGTCTTTCCTTGCCTCTGTGGCCTAGTGCTTGCTCTTGCTGGGAACTGTTGGGTTTCTGTAAATAACATCCCAGAGTCCGGTCTAGACCGGCTCTTTACGGAAAGTGCAATGAGATACCTGTTGTTGCGCTGGGCTAAATAAATAAAAATGTAATTGAATTTAATTTAATTACCTGGCATTAAATGGCATTTGATCCAACGTTAAGCCCTTAAATGATAGTTGATCTGCCTTTCTCAACATGTAACTCTGCACAGAAAAACCTTGAAATGGTGCTTTATAGTTGTTGACCGTTGTTGTTTCCATGGTCATTTTCAACGAAACCGACAGGAGAACGCAGGCTTTATTGAGCTCTGAGCTAAATAATTTCTAAACCATTCCCAACAGAAATCTACCGACTTGTTCCGGCCTGATTGCGGGATAGAAAATTGCCAAAGCATTGACAGTTGATTACTTACCACCTAAAGCTTGCTTCATTACAAAATCCATGGTTCCTGCTGATTAGTGTGGTTGTTTATCTCAAAACCAAAGAGATCTGATCATGTAGCCACCAAGCCTGGGATCTCCGGGTGTCTTGGTCCTTTGCACTTTCCCGTCCTTCTGTCCTAACGTCTTCGGTGACTCTCTCCTGGACCTGAGAGAGATGAAAATCAGTATTAGTTTGGTGGAACACATGTTAATTAAGGAAGTGCTGGGTTTACGATTCCTATTTCAAGACGTCAATAGAGACACTAAAAACGGCGATATGGATCTCCAGTCCGCCAGGTATTGGGCGATGTGAGACAGCGGATCACGCTGATTTTAAGACAACAGATAATGTGATCTTCTCAACACTAAGTCTGTGACCGGAACCTCATTCTGGGAAGGCCGGGGGTCAATACTCAGGCCATTTGCTCCAAGTCTGTAGATCAATAGCACCGGATCGCTCATCTTCTACCGCTGACTGGCCATGAATATTACATGGTTAACAAAACGTGTTTGATTTCTGTTCCATCAAACTCATGACACGCATGCAGAAAAGCTTCTGATATCCACACTAGAGCTGCAAATAATAAGCAAATAATAAGCAAATAATAAGCATTTAATCGAAAAGTTGTCAATTGATAAATTAATCGCCAACCATTTTGATAATTGATTGGAGTCATTAGTTGCTGATTGGCTTGTTTTAAACAGGATGTCCTGTTGTCCCTGTGTTGTTTGCCTGTATTCTCTCACTGTTGCCTCTTCATCTATTTAATAAACTCTTAAACTACACTAGTGTCAACCAAGATGAAATCCTCCACATGTATTGCACCTGATGGACCAGAGTGCCAATTACATTACGAAGCAGATCCCTCACGCTCCTTCTCGCAGAGA
>NC_048416.1:27991434-27993711 GCF_013103735.1 Etheostoma cragini
TGTGTGTGTGTGTGTGTGTGTGTGTGCGTGTGTGTGTGTGTGTGTGTGTGCCCGCGTGTCATCACTGTAAGGAGAGGATGGAGGCAATCATTTTGAGAGTAGGGGTATTAAAGGAAAGGAAAACCCTCATGTTTCACTGGTAAAAAAACAAAAATAAGACGCTCATCCATTATTCACTCAGGTGTCATGACAACAAATTAAACAGTTAAACAGCTAAATCACCAGAAGACATAGTTATCAGATTACTTGGCTTCTTTGTTCCTAAACTGATGTGATGTTCTTCATGAACAACATTGGAAAATGTATTGGAAACAGAATAAAATCCAAGATGTGGTTTGGGACCATGACAGCAAGGTCAATGGATTTTGGTCAAACAGCCAAGTTGCTTCCTTCAAGTTCAGGTACCAATATGAAAAAGAAATAACACAAATGTGACAGGTGTTTGAAAGTAATGTAAAGTACATTATGACAGAAATTTCCTGAAAACATTGCAGCCTCCTACCCCCCCCACCGAGGTCAGAGGTCAGAGACCATCATGGTCCCCCAGGGTTCAGCATTATCATCATTGTGTACTACGTTCTTTCTTTAACCACTACATGCAGCTGAACAAAGGAAAATACAAAAAACAAAAAAATATAGCTGTGTGTGTGTGTGTCTGTGTGTGTGTGTGTGTCTGTGTGTGTCTGTGTGTGTCTGTGTGTGTGCGTGTGTGTGTCTGTGTGTGGTGGTCTGGCAGCAGAACATCTCTTATCGTTTTAGAAGCAGACTCAAGGAAACACAAATCGAATCAAGAAAAGATGCTGCTGCCTGACAAGGACATCTGGAAGAAAAGCACACACACACACACACACACACACACACACACACACACACACACACACACACACACACGCCCATAATAATGTGGTCAGTATGAAAGCTCTCTTTTTTGTTGTTGTTTTGAAGTGTGTTACGTTTTCATTGTGGAGATAAAAACACATCACCTTTACTCTGACAGGTGTTCTACAAAAAAGAAAGAAAACTGAATTAGTTCGGATGAGAAGCCGACATTTAAACTAAAAACAAAAATATAAATACCCGTAAACGTGCGGACAAGGCCTGAGTCAATGCAAGTACTTCAGCCTTCACCACACATATCTGTTATGAGCAGATATGTTTATGAGCAGATATGTTTAATTAAAAAATTTAAATTAAATTAAACATATCTGCTCATATTTTGTATTTCTTATTTTTTGAAAGACTCTTAAGAAAGGGGCTGGTCAACGTTGGTAACCATCATCTCCCTGCAGACTGCAACAGAACCGGGTCGACACCATCTCTGGACCTGAACGCCCTTCCTGTGAGGAGGACCGGAACAAGTCATCTCATCAAGAGCTCATGAGTGGGCGGTCGGCATTGGACTGGAAGCTGAAGGGTCTCTCTCTCTCTCTCTCGCTCTCTCTCTCTCTCTCTCTCTCTCTCTCTCTCTCTCTCTCTCTCTCTCTCTCTCTCTCTCTCTCTCTCTCTCTCTCTCTCTCTAGCATACTGCCAACATCTCCGATCTAGCGATGGCGGATCGAGGCTTTAAAACCTTGCATAACCCTTTGCTTTCACACAGGGCCAGATATACCATACAATCACTGATGCCAGCACCCTAGGGCATCCCCCTCTCCCCCCCTCCTCCCCTCCTCCACCCCCCAGAAACCCAACCATCCCCCCCTCCGTTACATCCTCCACCAGCCTTTCTTCTCCAACTTCTCCTTCCTTTTTTAATTTCATAATCCGGGCGCTGGCTGGCAGCGGTGCGTGACGAAGGATAATGTTATCGGGGCCGGGCGGGACGGCGCGCTGATCCTATCCGGCTAATTGGAAGTTGTTTCCGAGTTTCACGGCCGGAGTCGGGGGAATGGGAGCGGCTCGGCGAGAAAGGCACAACATGAGTCTGTCAACGCATGTTTATGACAGGCGGAGGAAATGTGTTAGGGGGACAGATAGAATAAAAATGTGGGAAAAAGATGTACGTGTGTGTGTGTGTGTGGGTGTGTGTGTGTGTGTGTGTGTGTGTGTGTGTGTGTGTGTGTGTGTGTGTGTGAGTGTGTGGGGGCCAGGTTTAGCTACATTTGTGGGGACCAAAAACTGTGAATACAGTATACTTATGGGGACCTGTCAGCTTTGTGGGGACAAAATGCTGGTCCCCTTAACGTTAAAGGGCTGTTGGAAGAATAAGACTTGGTTTTAGGAGTAGGGTTAGAGTTAGGTTATGGTTAGGGTTAGGGTAAGGGTTAAGGTTAGGCATTT
>NC_048416.1:27993811-28007881 GCF_013103735.1 Etheostoma cragini
GGGTGAGGGTTAAGGTTAGGCATTTAGGTTTGATAGTTAAGGTTAGGGTTAGGGTAAGGGTTAAGGTTAGGCATTTAGATTTGATAGTTAAGGTTAGGGTAAGGATGAGGGTTAAGGTTAGGGTTAGGGTTAGGGTTAAGGGTTAAGGGTTAAGGTTAGGCATTTAGGTTTGATGGTTAAGGTTAGGGTTAGGGTTAGGGTGAGGGTTAAGGTTAGGGTTAAGGGTTAAGGTGAGGGTTAAGGTTAGGCATTTAGTTGTGATGGTTATGGTTAGGGTTAGGGGCTAGGGAATGCATTATGTCAATGACTGGTCCCCACAAAGATATTGGGTTAGGGTTAGGGTTAGGGTTAGTTGTGTGTGAGTGTGTGTGTGTGTGTGATTTTAGTTCAAAGATGACAGGTCCGGACAGGATATGGTGATGATACAGTATTTTAATGATATAACATGTTGCTGTTGTGCAAAAAACTCTTTCTTCAGTTTAGCTGATTTTCATTTTTAGCTTTAAAGGATAAAGCTGATTGTTAAGAAATTCCATAAACAACCATGTTTTTCCTGCTATGTGGGAAATCTTAAAAACTGAACACCAACATGTGATCAAAAAATGCATAAAGGAGCTAAAAACATCAGTATGGTCCTTTAACAAAATCCCCTGTCCTCTTAGTCTCATTAAACTCTTTCTGTAGCTCATTACTTCAGATGTTCTTAACCAAAAAGACTCCATTCCTCATTTTCCAAAACCACTGTGGAGATGTGAGGTTTTCACCCCACAATGTGTTCATTCCTCTTGCATGAACAGTCGCAGTGGTTGTACTGGTCCTATCTCCTGCATCTTTGCTGCATTAGTGATGTAATGTGATGTTCTCATCACTGTTTAACCCCCCCGACGCCGCCATGTGTCTATCTCCGTAGTACACAGTGGTCAACATCCGCCTGACTGATGTTAACTGGTTCTCCCCAGGAGACTTAACCCTAGAAATCTGGTCCAGGTTCTGGTTTCTGCAAAAGTAAACTTTTAGATTGTCCGCCCCCCTGGAAAAACTCTCCCATAAGTCGTTTGTTCAAGTAGCGATTAAGTCTCATTTTTACATTAATAACCCTAACCCTCTAGCTCAGTGATTCCCAAAGTGGGGGTCGGGACCCACAGGGGGGTCGCGGGCAAGAGAGGGGGGGTTGCAAGTTGATTTTTTTTTTTTTACGATTAGAAATAGCATATGTTAGCCATGATTTTAAGATAAAACTGTTGTGTTATTTTGTGTTGTCAATATGCTCGTGTTTGGATACGCCTATAGTACGTGCGCCGTTGCGCGTAATGTTTATATACGTTTAAAATGGGGGGGGGGGGTCGCAAGTCACTTGCACCGTTACTTTGGGGGTCATGGGCTGAAAGTTTTGGGAACCTCTGCTCTAGCTGACGTATTAGTTATTACAGAACAAAGCAAGACCCGCCCAACACAGCAGCCCGATTGGTTGGGGTTAGGCATTAACCTTGACTGGGTAAGGTTGGGATAGCAGATTGGTCAGGGGGTAGGACCTGAACAAATCAGGTTCTGTTACCTTGCATAAGCATGGATGTCTGGCCAATAGAAGCGTGTGAATTCAATTGAAGGGCGGGTCTTGACTAGAAGTTGCGTGAGTAATAACACCCAAGTAGTGATGGCCAAATGAAGCTTCATGAACCAGTGTCTTTATTTTCTGAGCCCACTAGATGGCGCTTTTGGTTTAACGAGAAAGGCCTAAGGCGTAGCAATTTAGTGTACTCTTACACACTTTGTTTAATAGAGAGCGCCATGTAGTGGGCTCAGAAAATAAAGAGACTGGTTCACGAAGCTTCACGTGGCCATCACTACACCCAAGTTCTGCGTAAGGAGCAAGGAGTACAGGGTTTGGTTTGAAAATAGAAAGTACACGGCTAGTTTTATTTAACTTTACGGAACAAACGGAGTGAAGTAACGTCGGATTCGAACCCAAAGCACCAAGTAGTTTGGTTCCTAAATGCTCCGGTACTCTTTAATCAGTTTCAAAGACAGTTGTAAAAAAAAAAACTAAAAAAGTAATTTTTAATGGTCAGCATACACACACACACACACACACACTCACACACACACACAAACACAGCACTCAGATGGCCTTTCACCTTGTGTTTGATGAGCGTAGCCTTGGGACAATCGACTGTCCCCGACTGGGAAAATCAATGTATGAGCAATGGATGAATGGAACAAGATGGCCGACTGACAGGTGCTATTTCCTCATCAGGTTAGCGTGACTCCCCCAGGAGTACGGGGCTTCATGAGATAAAAAGGACTACACATGTAACAATATCATTTCCTTTAAAAAGAACTACAGTTAAAAGGGAAATTGTGTCTTTGATGTAGCGGTAAACTGTCCCTTTAAGCTTATTGTCTAGATGCTTATTCCGATGCATTCTGGTAGTGTTTAACATACAAAAACGTATGCACAACTTTTTGTGTGATGTCGTACTAAATTACAGCGACTGCCAACCGTTCATGTGAAGAAGTTTAGCCAACGGATCACGTGATAGATAAGTGTTTTTACGCTTAGGTTCAGCCCAGAGAAAGGCGACTGTGAGCCGGGTACAGGACCACCTGAGGGGACGGTTGTAACAGCGGGGTATTAGGCACAAATATAAATTTCACAGTGCTTCGGCACAGTGTTTCCGCACATATCTGCTCATTAATAAATAGGTGGAATACACACGATTTACAGGGCATTACTTTTAGTAGCTACATGTACAAAATGGTTAATAAGAACAACCTGCCTTCGCACATGAAGGAGTTTTACACATGCAATGTTTTTGAGAGTACTAGAAATTCACAAGACAATACCGCACAAAATCAACCAAAAAGAAATCCTTTGACTGATATGTCTGATATGAAAAATTCAGTTCAGATCTCTGTCCTCAGTATAAAAAAAAATAATAAGTTCGAGGTCTCCATAAAAGTGCATTGTGGACTAAACAACATCACACTAACATTAGAAATAAGATGCACTCCTCTCCATTTAGATTTGAATATCATGGTGTATTGAATTTAACGCATTTCTCGATCTTTGTCCTCAGTAAAAAAAAAAAAATAAAATAAACTTAAACAAGCTCTGAGTCACGGGCAGAATGAGTCAACAAGACAAAATCCTAACAAAGAAAATCAAGAAGAAGAATCTCTCCATAAAATTGCATTGTGTGAACACCATCACACTAACATTAGCAATAGGATGCACTCCTCTCCATTTACATCTAAATATCATCGTCTCTGCTACTTCCTGTTGCGTGAACGGAGTATTGCATTTCACGCATCGCCCGTGACGGTTGCGTCCACTACCATTAAAGGCCTTTACGGTCTTTTCCTGCATAGCTGCTTTAATGTGGTCAATAAACCCAGTCTCACACACACACACACACACACACACACACACACACACACAGAAAACTAGGTGTACAACCATCTTTCACTGTGTTTATTCAGAGTAAAACACCGCTGTCGGCTGGGCAAAACAAGACATGTTGCAACAACCAAAAGTCACCAAAGACAGAAAATAAATTTCGTGGAGACGTCGGCGAATGAATTAATGATGAGCTGCTAACGCCGGGCCTCGCTCTCAGACCTGCCAGGCAGCGACTTCACCGCCCCGCCGACATCACTTATTCATGTGACTTCGCCGTGATGAATTATTCCCTCTGCACAGACTGGAAGGCAGAGGAGGGATACATGAAGTCTTATTTCATTTTTCTCCCTTTGAAAGTGACCGACCCGCCTTCGCATGTTAAAGGAGCTTCGGCGAAATCACAGCATGTCGCATGGAGGAAGCTAATTTTAACCTGCATATTTTAGATTTTAATAATACTTAATGGGGTTTATTATAGCACCCGACTTCCTGCAGGTTGGAAACTAAGACCGATTGGATATTAGACATCTATTTTTCACATATCCTTCCATTTATGTATTTGGTCGAGAAGCCCTGTTGAGTAATTACTATAAATGTGGTAAGAACAGCAGTTTGTATCTGAGTAAATGAGTTGGTTATCTGAACTATACCTTTACTTTTTTCTTCTGTGAGCCTTTCTTTCTTTACCTGCTTATTATGTGTTAGGTCACGTGTTTATTTCTCCCCCCTTTTTGTTGTCTTTCTACCCTTCGGCGTTTGGTTGGCATGGTAATAGATCGGCGTGTGGAGGCGGGAGCTCTCGGGGACGTGCATGTAGGCGGAGGCGTGCATTTGAGTGTTTTCATGATGTTTTTGTTCATGTCTGTTTGATGTTTTTGTGGTTTTGTTTTGAGTTCTTTCATACACAAAAAGAAAGACTAAGTTAAAAAGAAATGACTGATTTATAGAGTGTTTAAAGCTTAAGAGCGTAACTTTTTGATATTAACGAACGTCCGTTACATTCAAGCTGTCGTCAAATGAGTTGATACAAAGCTAATTAAGACTATCAGCTCCACTCAACTCTCTCTGTAGCTCTCAGTATGAATGCAGTATATATATATATACTGTACATGCATTGACCAAATACATCAATGTCAATATTGTGATATTGTAGTGTTGACAATTGGTGCTTTCACAAAGTATTTACTCAATGAAACTTGAATATTCATCAATAATGTGAACATAATGATTAAGTGGGTAATGACATCACTTTACTCTAATGCAGCCTTTAAAAGCAGAAAAATACACCACTTGGGTCCCATTGCGATGTTACAAAATATTAAATTCAAGATGAAAACCAGCCTCAAACATCTACTCCAACATAATATTTATACAGTATATCGCTCAGCCCTGATATACAGTAGGATATGGACACAGACACACACACACACACACACACACACACACACACACAGAGTTAAATAAACTGACTGGAAACCAGAAGCTCTGGTGTATATTTCCAGAGACGAGGACATTAAATCGTGACTACCCTACATCTCCGTCCCGGGGTTGTTAGCGAGCGCCAGAGCGTGCCACGCCATCCATAACCTCTGAGTTTCTGATGTTTGCGCTCAGTGAACGATAATGTCCCGACTCGTTCTGCTGTGAAGACAAACGTCCACTCATCACACACCCCGACGGCAACTTGGACTATAGATGCGTTCAATGTTCACAGTGTGCAGTAAATCAGAGCGTCGATGGGCACGTTTGTGCTCCGACGCTCGCGTAAAGACAAGAGGGAGAAGAAGAATGAATGGAAACAGCGTTCCTGTTCATATAAACTCGTTGTTGTTGTTGTTCCATCTGTTTCTGCTGCTTCACGTGGTTTTAACCTGCTAACATCTTCTTTTTTCTATTGTTTGACTCTCTCTCTTTAATTCCCCAGGAGTGAAGGATTAAATCTGGGATGTTGGACCTCAAGCCAAACATCTTACCCACCTACCTTTCCTTTTAATTTCATTCAACCCATTAGAGCCGATAGCAGAGCCTGCGGGATTCATTTAGATGCAAAGTAGTGTTTTCTTATCATTTGAAGAGAACATTGTAGATGATTTAACTGTTGAATAATTATACGCTATACCCTTCTCTATATTTGTACCATTATACTTGTGCATGTATAGTTTGTGCAATGTTTCTGATTTTGATATGTATTAACCCTTGTGTTGTCTTCCAGTTAACCATTAACTCGTCCTTCCGGGTCAAAATTGAATTTTCTTTGTGCTTTTCCCATGTTTTTTTTCATTTTCTTTAATTTATTTCTTACTTTTTCCAGCTTTTGGCACTTTAAAAAAAAACCTGAGCCGGTTTAATAACAGGTTTTACACTTATTCTTGGAATTCATGGTCAACAAACCTCATTCATATCAAATTATACATACGTTTTTAGTTAAAAAGGCAGAAATTATGAATTATTTGTGACTACTAGTTAAGATCAGAGGATGTTGAGTGGATCTCAGATGGGCAGATGTCAAAGTTTAATCCGGGAAACTGTTTGGAAACCATTGAAAAAAAAAAGAACTCAAATGCTATAAGATTAAATAAAACACCCCAAATAAAAGTAATCAATGTTACCTGAAGAATGTAAAGAACCATCCATGTTATTATGGGGCAATTTGGTTGAAAGAAATCTAATATTTCTGATATAAAACAATTTGAAACCGATCCATTTGACCCGAGGACAACACAAGGGTTAATACTTTGGCAACGCAGTGACATGGTAAATATCGCCATCTGATAGACGTGTATTATAAGTGTGTTTAGGGGCCTCTAGCCCCCCCAATAAGAGCGTTAACCCCATCTGGGCTGAGTCCTGCAGCGGCCCGGGTTCGAGTCTGACCTGCGCCCTTTGCTGCGTGTCACCCCCCCATCTCTCTCCCCCTTTCATGTCTATCCACTGTCACTACTTTGATAAATAAAAGGGAAAAGCCCCAAAAATGAATCCTTAAAAAAATCAATTCGTCTATCTTAACCCTAGAATTATTTCCTTAATTCATAAAGTTGGGGGACTTTTTTAAAATTCTGACTTTCAGTACTTAGCATGGACAAGCTTTAAAAAAACAGCTGGACTTCCTATAGTGCCTTTTGTCAGACCCTACGTCATCATGGATGCGTATCACTAACTAGATATCAGACCTAAAGATGCCACGTATTCAGTCCAATGAGAAATATTTGCCTGGCAAGTAAACCCAAAAGTGTAAAAATCTTCCAGGTTTTCATCCGTCACATGCGACCCAGGATATGTCCAGTAGTGGTTCTTCTTTCTTCTCCAAAAAATGGATAAAAGAACGAGTTATATCCGCCCTTGTTTGCAGTTGGAGGTGTCCTGTCAACAGTTTTACAGACGTTTCTTTTACAACGCTGGTCTCTGGGGAAAAGGATTTCCTGCTGCAATACCACGCGTGGCCACTGGGGGGAAGAACTGGTTTCAAGGCTGAGCAGCAGTGCTGTATCCAGATCCTTTTATACCCCCTTACCCTACCTGCCTGCTGAATGTTGACGTGTTTAAAAAGTGACATTTTAAACTTCTACTGTAGCTCCCCCTTTAACCCTGATGAACTCACTGGGACATTATCAGGGTTATCTTTCCAGACATGACGAAGACGCTGCAGGCAACAGAAGACATTAAACTGTTGTTTTCACAGGTTGAGTCTTATCAAACGTGACTAAGAACAACTTTTAGTGTAGAAAATGTTAAATCGGTGGATGCACACTTAAGAAGAAAATAGATCCCTGGACAGACGTGATGCACACAGTATCTTACATTTAGACAGAACTACACTTCATTGTAGTCTTGAAACAGAGTGATTTGTGCTTTTTTTTTAACTTGTTTTTAGATAAATGAGTCTTTTAGGACTCACTAACAAACACAATGAAGGTTTGAAGGTGTGGGTAATGAGGCCGACGCAGAAAGAGAGCACTGAAACGCAGACTCAGTGTGTTGTGTATTGTGTAATTAATGGAGCAATTAGCTGCTACAGTACAGCGCCGGTACTCAGCCATCTGTTCACATGACAAACAAACGGCATCCGGGCTCTCGACCATTAAACAAAACACTCCGAGTCGATCTGCGGAGGGATTCATTCAAACAAGCTGAGGCTTTTTTATTAGGATCTTTACCTGTAGTCATCAGGCATTTCCTCATTATTTCTTTATCCGGATCCTGATCCACAGGGACCGTGTTTACCTCTGTGCTAATTGTTGGATTATAACCTCGTTAAGAGCACCTCGCGGGTGTCATTTTAACAGATTGTCCCCTTTGTGTTGTCCTCGGGTCAAACTGACCCGTTTCAAGTGGAGTGGAGGTGGGACGTTTTGAAGGCAGACTAACAGGTCTTTGAGGGTCAGAATTCAAGCTGATAGACAGGTGTTCAAATACTTATTTGCACCTGTATCATACAAATAAATAGTTAAAAAATCATACATTGGGATTTCTGGATTTTTTCTTTTTAGATTATGTCTCTCGCAGTGCACCTACGATGACAATTTCACACCCTCCATGATTTCTAAGAGGGAGAACTTGCAAAACAGCAGGGTGTTCAAATACTTATTTTCCTCACCGTGTCCTCGAATCCAGACCCTCCTCCAGAGAGCTTTGGAGGAGGGTCTGGCGAAGCGAGACTAATTCCTTTGTGACGTGAATGCTAATATATGTTTTACTGCCGAGTTTAAAATCCTGTCTCATAAAAACTTATATCTGATGAGATTTGAAATTACGAGAGTTTAAATGCATGGAACTGTTACTCAATATAGACTTCTAGACTTCTTACTTCATGCCTCGCTCAGACGGTCTCTGGAGCTCCACATTAGAGGCTGACATTTTTTCGGGAATCCCACGGGTCACATGATTCCCGTGGGATTCCTGCAGGATGGGAGTCATATTTACTATTAAACACGGGATTTGGACGGTACAGGATAAATGGTTAACGGGAGCAGACGGGAGCGGGAATCAACCAATAGCAAAGACGACAAAAAAATCTAAATGCACCTAAATGCAAAAAAAAGTGAATGCACCATTTTGTAGTTTTCCTTTTAATACGCCTACAATGTAACGCAACTAAAAAATAACTACACAACCCAGCCATCCCAGAAGCCATCGGGTCTTTTTGTCACAGCTTACCGCCGTAATTCAAAGAGCAGCGATGGAGGGAGCTAACAGCCGCGGAGAAGTCGATGTGGCAAAAAATTATTTACAGCGCAAAGTCAGAAGTAATGACGTGTCTATTAAGTTCACAGAACTGGTAGGAAAGTCTGAAATATTAATTAAGTTCATGAGAGTAGAATGTGACGGTGCATGCTTGGTCTTAGTCAAGTACGCAAGTGATTCAGGGACGAGCGGTCTGAAGAGGCACACTTGCAAGGCAAATTCGGGAAAGAATCAGCCAAACATCGCTTCGTTCATCAAGTGAAAATTGCCGTCAAATGGGAGCGGTACAGGAGCGTGAGTCAGTTTAAACAGGGGCGGGATGCGAGTGGGACTCAATTTACCAGGAGCGGGATGGGATGGGATTAGTTTTTAAACTTTGGTCTGGGAGTGGGACGGGACAAGATTTCTTTCTATGGGAGTGGGACGGGACAGGAGTGAAAATCCACTCCCGTGTCATCCTCTACTCCACATCACCACCATGTCAGAACGCCAAGACGGCAAAAAGACGGACTCGGACGGAGGTTTATGACCACCTTGACCACCAGAGCACCCAACTAGCAAGACTCTCATGATTTCATTCCCATGGTCATCCATCAAGCTATAATCTCTGTATGGCGGGAATATAAATCTAATATTCATATGAACAAGCAGCGTAATGAACTTTAACCAAACACTGTTTGATTTGAAATCAAAGGTCAGGAAATCAAGGTTTATCGAGGTCAGAAAATCAAGGTTTATCAAGGTCAGGAAATCTAGGTTTATGAAGGTCAGGAAATCAAGGTTTATGAAGGTCAGGAAATCAAGTTTTATGACGACCTTAGACCCAACGATGGAGACGACGGGGACAGCACCCCAACTAGGAAGACTCTCATGATTTCATTCCAATATATATATATATATATATATTTATTTATTTATATAACAGTGGAATCGCCTGAAAAGTATTAGCATTCCTAACTTTAAACATTTACCTTCATACTGTGCAGTCCTTCCAAAAAAATGCAGAGTTTTTTTTTTGTGATTGTTGTGGTCAATTGATTGGCGATTGAATATGCCGGATATTTGTGCAATTTTATGCGATGAAATTGCGGGAACTTGCAAAAAACTGCGGTTTGATGAAAATGTGTTTGTCTTGTCTCGTAATTACGTCACTCCACAACATTCCCATGGCAACAGGAAAAATGGCTGCTCTATTTTTCAACTTTCTGCCAAGACATGTGCGACTTTTTTGCACCGAAAATGAGGGGATTATGAAATCATGCAAGCTCGGCATTATTTTGCACAGAAATCGACAGTTTGGGCGGCAAAAGTGCAGCGTATTTGAAAAAATGCGCCCCCCCCCCCCCCACATAGAAATGCAGACTTTGGCTGATTATACATTCACATAATAATAATAATAATAATAATAATAATAACTTAATACTATTTATCCCAGTACCCTTTGCACTATGTTCCACATTTAAATAATTTTTATTGCACTCTTCATTGCACTCATCTCTCTACATTGTTTCTGTTGTATGTACATTGTATTAGTGTGTCTATATTAGTGTGTATGTATTGTTTGTTGGGTTGTTTGTTTTGTGTGTGTAAGCACATTGTGAGCAACTATGCTCCAAAGGAAAATTCCTCGTATGTGTCTTCATACCTGGTCAATAAAGCTGATTCTGACATTCGATCACATAATCATAATCAATTTTGGAAGACACTGACAGATGGACTATGCTGTTGTTTGGGTGTGAAGACCAGTTAAAAAGCCGAGTATTTGAAACATTAGCAGATGGCGACCGCCAGAGTGACAACATGACAGAAAGATGATGTATAGGGGTTGACAGTAAAGTGGAGGCGGCGCCTGCAGTCATCCATCAAGCTATAATCTCCGTATGGCGGGAATATAAATCTAATATTCATATGAACAAGCAGCGTAATGAACTTCATCCAAACGCTGTTTGATTTGAAATGATCGTTGGTGTTTTTTTCATTTATGCAAATGTAGTGAAACATCAACCATACCGTAGGAAACACAGGGCTTTGGTTTTTGGCTTTTTTCACAAGTAACACAATTATACACAAAAGACATGTGCATCTACACAACATATGAGAGAAACATCTTGAAGTATTTGTAGAAAACTTGGCTAAAGCGAAGCAGATGAGGCTCTTTCAGAGAGAGTAAAACTCCAAAAACATCAAGTCTTCTGTGCAAAACGGCTAATGGAGCGTTCCCTGGAACAGATGAACGAGCATCCTCGCATCGGCGTAGAAAAAAGGGGTATCGATTTGCATGAAACGTGTAAAAGAAAAACAAACAAACAGACACTGAGCGAACAAAACAAACGAGTGGTGATGAAGTGGAATCAAACAGCAGGTGACATTTCCAGAGTGAACTCATTCAGAATGAAGACAAAAGAGCCAAAGAGACAAAAGATCCTCCGACGCTGCCGACACGATTCAGAGAGACGCTCACTTGTTGACATTTAAGTATCTGCTGGTATTTTAACAATTGCATTGATTCAGAATGATATCCCTCCATCCCTCGTTCTATCCCTCCATCCATCCCTCCATCCCTCCATCCATCCATCCATGAATATGGTTTTCATCCCCACCAATCCTTCGTTTGCTCTGCATATTCATGTTTATCCATCCATTTTCCTAAGTTTTTGCATCAATGATCCTCCATCCAGGGCTTTAGTCAAGACCACCTTTTTCGAGTCCAAGACAAGTCCAAGACCAGGACTAGTCGAGTCCAGGTCAAGGCCAAATCCAGAACAGAATAAAGGTTTCATGCATGACAGCATCAAGACGATCATTTTGGGTTTCACTTTCCCTCCAACATGATCATCAACATAATAAAGACACCTGGACTCGGTCCAGACCAAAAGCCATATTGTGCAAGACCAGAGTCCAAGACCGGACTCCAGTACTATAGCCCTGCCTCCATCAGTGCATGAACGTCCGCCATGTTTCCATTACTCTACCTCCAACCGTCTATTCTGCCTGTTTCCCCAATATTCATCCCTCCATTCTTTTATCAACCCATTCTCATGTGTTCGTACACTCTAAGAAACATCTGTAAATTAACAGTTGTATGACTGTAAATTTTAACAGAAATTGTCCCTTGTACGTGATTTACAGGTATGGTTCTGTTAATTTACAATATAACAGAAAGTGTTATGTTTATATTTCCATTGACACAATTATTTAGCTGAAAAATTCTGTTTTTTTAATCACGGTAGAAAGTCCACTGCCAGTACTGGCACTCTTAGAGTGTATGATATTATAAAAATAAACATTATGCAACAATTGGTATATCTTACAAAGTTACAGCGGATTGGTCACATGACCGTTAAGTTCGCTGTCCTTAACCCTCGTGTTGTCTTCCCGTCAAAATAGAAAATCAACCCTTTTGTTGACGCTTTTTATCAATGTTTTTAACTTCTTACGTTTTTGTCCTTTTTTTTCAACACTTTCAACGCTTTTTTTTTACGTTTTCAACACCAGGTAACACTAACTTGTTAACTTTAGTTTTACAGTTATTTTTGGAATTTATGGTCAATAAACCTCATTTATAGGAGATTATACCTAATGTTTGAGTTAGAAAATCTCTCACTCAAAACAGCAGATGGGAGTGAGAACGGGATGCTATTTTAACAAATTATTCATGATAAAAACCTGCTTTTATACGCTTTTATGTTCTTTGTTTTGTTCACCAACCTAATAATTTTATCCATCATCTAGTCTTCTTCTTTCTTCTTCATCCGTCCGTTAATCTGTCAATTGGTTTGTCAATGTTCATCCGAAATCTATCCACCCATCCGCTTTCTACAACCATGTACATATCTCTACATCCTGCACCAATTCATCCATCCTGCTTTCACTTCATTCATTTATCTGTCATCCATTCTCGACTCTTCCCCCTTTTCCATTCATCCATCCGTCATCCAGCCATGTATCTTTGCAGGTGTTGTGTTAGCCACTTAATCATCCAATCCCTCCATCTATCATCTACCCCACTGCTAATTAATCCATCTATTAACCAGTTCACCATTTTCCTTCGTATATCTCCATCCTCCATCCTCCATCCTATCCATCATTCAGTCTATTTCGTCATCCATCATCTTTCACTTTACATCTACCTTACATCCATCTATCCATCAAGCTACAGTCTCCTTGCAGCCGTTCATTTTCCCTTTATCCTGGCTTGTACCTGATGGACAGAGCGGGTATAAAGCTTGACATCCGGCTCCTTTCTCACATGCCGGATTTCAGGCATTCGCCTCTCCTTGCGCTATCTATTTAGCAATGGCACCATCGCTGCATCTAGAGCATAACGTCGCAACAAGATAACTGTGATTGGTTTAAATAAACACAAACAACTGTAAAACGTTTTTTAACCTCTATACCTAAACTTGTGCAGCCTGACCACACTCCAGCGCTGACACGCACTGCCAATGCAAACCTTTTCTCCCTTTAATTCAGCATCAATTCATCTATTTTCCATCCACCAGATATTTGCATGTGTAATATTGAACAGTCAAGCTATCAGCCCACTCATACACACGATGTACAATTCTTTTATCCACCAGTAGCCCTTTTTTACGGTCCAAAATCAATGATTTTTGGTCATTAATGGGAAATATGGATCATATCGTCATCACAGTTTTGTGTTCCTCTGAAATCAAAGACCTATTTTCTTTACTTATGTGCCTTAAACTTAAATGAAATCTAAATCTAAACTAAGACTTTGGAGAGGTACACCACTGTCATCAAGTGACACTACATATGTGAAAATGGAAAGCTTGAGAAGTTATCAGTAATCAGTGTTCTCTCTCTCCAGGTTTGTGGAAGTCCACCGGGGACCAATTACAATCCTTAGATCCGAGTAAAGTCATCTATCTAGTTTTGATGCTCACATGGATTTTACATTCAATCGGCTTGGGTGGTGTGCAAAAAAAGCTATTAATTTATTCTATGACTGTAAATCCAGATACAACGGGATGAAAGTATCCAACGGCAACAAGAAGCGACAGCAGAATTTGTTGCCACTCTTCTTTTCCTGCTTCATGCATGTAGCTTCGCCCCCTCCACCCCTCGGGCGGCGGAGGACGGAGGGGGAGGAAACAGGCCACACATCACCAACGAGGCATTCGTCCATTTGTCTTACGGTCGGGTGACTGAAGGAAGAGAAATGGGAAAAGAAAGGAAAAGGATGGGAGGCGGTGCGGGGAAGAGGGGGGATTTTAAAAGAGAAATGAGGACAGAGGAAAGGAGCGTAAAAGGGGGGGAAGGTGGCAAAGAAAGATGAAGAGAAGAGGAGCTAGAAAAAGGAATTGCATGTGAGAGTAAGGTGGAGGAATGAAATGAACGGTATGAATGTTCAACGGGTGTAGCAGAAGAACAGAGAGGGAGGTGAGGGAAATGGAAGAAGATACTGACAGAGAGAGAGAGAGAAAGAGAGAGAGAGAGAGAGAGAGAGAGAGAGAGAGAGAGAGAGA
>NC_048416.1:28007891-28050365 GCF_013103735.1 Etheostoma cragini
GAGAGAGAGTGAAACGATAGAGAAAGAGGAAGTGACAGAGGGGGAGAGAAGAAGAGAAAAAGAGGACCGACCAGGCTGTAGTTGGAAGACACAAAGAGGACAATCAAGGTGGGGAAGAGACAAGGAGAGTGAGAGGAGGGTGAGAGAAAGAGGAGACAAAGTACAAGAGGAGAGAAAGGGGTTAGCAGAAAGAAGTGATAGAGGTAAAAAGAGAGAGGAATGAAAAAGCTTTAAATGATGCACAATCTCTCTAAAGAGCCATTTGCTGCTTCTGGTAAAGCTACGATTCAACAAATATAAGCTTCATGCTCGAATGATATGAAGCTGGAACACTACTTCCAAATGTCAAAGGTGAGAGAAAATGATGATGATGATGATGATGATGATGATGATGATGATGATGTCAAAGTGAGAGGAGTTATTTTGGATATCCAGTATCCGGAAAGTGCTTCATTTGTTCTATAGGCCGGGTTTGGTGACTGACAGATGGAGCACTTCAAGGCTGGTATGCACATGAAACTGTCCTGGTTGAGTCATCGGTACAGTAGTGTCACAAAGCTCCCAAAAAATACCTCGGGAAGGAACTTGTTTTGGTGGAACATGTACGTTAAAAGTAGAAATCTCAGATTGGACAGATAGTCTAGCTAGAGGTCTGGATTTACCCTGCAGAGATCTGAGGACCAGGTAACCATGGTCCTCAGAAATCCACCAGAGGTTAGAACTACAACACAAAGGAAGAGGAAGGTGATGGACATAGCCAAGTGGAACATATACACTACCGGTCAAAAGTTTGGGGTCGCTTACAAATTTCCATTCCACTCCATTATAGACAGGATACCAGCTGATCTGGGTGGGGGGCTGATCTTTAACGCAAAATCTACATTTCCCATTATCAGCAACCATTCATCCAATATTCCAAAGGCACATTTTGTTTACTAATCTGATATTATTTTAAAAAACTAACTAAGAAAACATTAAACAACCCTTTTACAATGATGTAAGCACATAATGTAATCTGGAAACTGCTGCCCTGGTTAAAAAAAACAAGGCAACTGATCTCAGCTGGGATTCTGTCTATAATGGAGTCCAATGGAAATTTGTGAGTGACCCCAAACTTTTGTCCGGTAGTGTATATCCACGATGTTTCACTTCCAAAACTTTGTGTCGGCGCTCTAACCTCCGGCTGATTTCCGAGGACTATGGGTACCTGGTCCTCAGATCTCTGCAGGGTAAATCCAGACAGCTAGCTAGGCCATCTGTCCAATCTGAGTTCTCTGTTGCACGACTAAAGCAACCTTTGAACGTACACATGGTCCACCTAAACAAGTTCCTTCCGTGGCTCCGTGCGGCGCCCATGGCAATTCTGATTGGTTTAACCCTTGTGATGTCTTTACTTTCGGGACCCTCTCGTGTCCCTCGGGTCAAGTTGACCCGTGACTTGTTTGGGTTTTTTAAAAAAATACAATTTTACTTCATAATCTATTAACAAATATTGTCTTTATCACAATTGAGATAACACATATGTTTAGGGAATGCAATCAGTTTCTACTAGCACGCAGTTAAAAATGGACGTGGGATTCACTTTTCTGTCATAAGGTTATAATTCATGTTAAAAATCCACTAGTGATCATTCTTATCTTGGGAAAAAAAACATAAAAACATAAGGAATACATGTTTAACACAGAAAATAAAGTAAGGCCGTTGATTTTCAGGAAGAAAAAATGTATATTTTGTACCATTTTTCTTCTTGTAAAAATTTGAAATGGGTCAATTTGACCCAAATACCGTACAAGGGTTAAAGAAAAAACTGTTACAGATGCATTGTTATGTAAGAAGGGACCACTCGGCCCTGGGCATCTTCACTTTATCAAATCTAAAAACCAGTTTTGACACCCCGGGTCTAAATAAAGGCAAAACTGCAAACAACACAGCAAGAAGGAGGAGAAAATTCAAAGGTGAAAACACTGCAGCGAGAAGATCTACAGAACTACGTGGAGGAGACAAAAAGTCAGCAGTGGAGGCTGAAGTTGCACCGCTTGAGGATACAAAACAGATCCCACTTCTTCTAGTTTCCACCACTGAGGAACATTGTTGTTGTTTTTTTAACAACTGTTACCAGTTAACTGTTACAGCTGTTGTAAAACTGTCAAAAAATGCGGTGAAAATGATTCGCAGCGCTTCGGATGTGCGTGTCCATCAACCGGATGGGAAGCAAGATGAGGCACTGAATTAGTAATCATCACGCCGTGTGCATGTCTGTGTTTATCCTCCTCGGAGAGACTGACGCTTCATAATGCATGGAGAGCTGAGTGGTTGTCTTCAGTCGGACCGTCTGCACCCCAGATCTGGGTTTTAGGGACTCCACCGAGTCACGGCAGACACGTCGGCGTTCTGCAGCGCCGACCACGTCACAACGCCGTCGCTCCAAACGAGCCACACAAAAGAGGAAATATGGGCTGAAATGATTTCATTCTTACTCCTATTTATTAGAATGGTAAATTCTGTCATTTGAATAATTAAAATAGTACTTTTTCTTGTTCACGGATTAGTATGACACCATGTTAGGGCCGTGGTAGATTAAAAAATGACCGTAAGGAGGGTAATATTCTGAGAAAAAAAAACTGAATTAACTTTTTTTCTCGTAAATTTGTCTCAGAGAATAGAAATTTGTAACTTGGGTCCCAGAGAAAAATGTTTTTTCTTGTGAATTTACCACTTTAATCTCAGAGAATATCCACGTTTTTTCTCATAAATGAGAACATTCATGTTTTTTCTCGTAAAGTTCTGACCTAAATCTCAGAGAAGTCTTTTTCCCTGTAAATGTATGACTTCAATCCAAATTTAGCTCCATAATTATTTTTATTTTTCCATACAATGGCCCCTTTAATTTATCGTAGATTTAAGTCGATGACAATATGTGGGACAAATTGCCATTTTGACCTGATTATGTCACTATAAGACAAGAGGATTTAACCATGACAATCCACAACATGGTGTGCCAAAATCCTTGTAAAAGGTTTGTGGTTGTTGTTGTTAGGTGGTGTTACGTTATATCTTTACTCTGTACTTATATTTGTGCATCTCTAGCCACAGAAAAGATTAATAAAAAAACATGTAATCATGACTTGTTGACTCATTGGGCAAAAACACAGTTTGACAGTTCGTTTGATCTAGTGACTCCTTGGACCCTAAATATTCTATTTGTTAGGAAAGAATTAGGAAAACCTGCATTTTTGTGTCATGCATCAGACGTTGACAGCCAAACGTCCGTGTTTTACGTGTTCGGGTTGTTTTTCCACTCCTGCCCAAGACTTTTGCTCAGTACTAAACCACTGGAACTTCTATCTTTACTCTGTATGTACAGGTGTGGCTTCCAAGTAAAACTACACTAAAAAAATCAAAAAGATCAACAGAAAAGATGAATATAAAAAACGTGTGTTGTCACGACTCTTTGGCTCGCGGGAGCAGCGACCCTTAGCAACGTCGAAGCTTAGCAATCAGTGTTTTTTTTTGGGGGGGGGGGGGGGGGGGGGGGCGTCGAAAACGGCCGAGACCCAAATAATCAGACAGAGAGTGGTCGCATTCACTGGAATGAAAATCGGCCAAAATATTGATATATACGGAAAGCTGTTTGTTTCTTCTTCAGCTATTTCTTTCCCGTTTTCAGTGTAAGCGCTCTCTCTCTCTCTCTCTCTCTCTCTCTCTCTCTCTCTCTCTCTCTCTGCAGCCTCTCCTTCCCTCCATCGGGGTTCAGAGGGCTGTGGTAAGTGGCCAGCGGCATGCTGGGAGGGTGGGCGGCGATGCCGTGTGGGCGGAGGACTCGCTACGCCTGCCAACTGCTCGAGTACAGGGATGAATGTTGCCGGGAGATGGAGAACAAAAACAATCCAACTCAAACCGGGGAAAAAGAGAGAGGAGAGAGCTTAGGGCTTTATTTTGTTTTACCTCTTTATTCATCATCTGTACTTAAAACCACAGATTTATTTTATCCTCTCGTCTAGCTTATTTTTTAAGATTTGGCACAAAATGATCATCGTTCCCCAGACGACGCATTTAACTGACTCTGATCTCTGACTTTTTAACAACAGAGGCTGATATTTGAGGTTGCAAGTGAAATATATATATCTACTATTATTGATTGGCGTTGAGATTTGGTCCACACACGTGTGCAGCCCTCCAAAAAAACGCCCACATAGGTGATTTATTCAAGCAGCAATTAAGACGTTTATAGTACAAATGTTTGCAAAACATTTCTAATTTATATTTGAACTTTTCTTACTCTCAAATATTATTATTGTTTTGCAATTGGTATGAAAACTTCTTTTCTTCAACACAGGACCTTCACCCAACAGACATTTTGTAACCCCGCCCACCATCTTTTCCTAAAAGTCTCGTTACAGCGCCGCATGACGGTTACAGCTGAACCAGAGTGGCTAAAATTTACTGAAAATTGAAGATTCCCTTCCCTAAATATGACGCTAAAGGAGACTTTTTTCTGTCAATAACAAACGACGGATGCACCACACGCGGTGGTAATGCGATTTTGATTTAAAAAAAAATGTGTGACAAAAAAAATGTCAATAAAAGACAAATGTCAATAAAAGTGACTAAAATGTGAACAAATGTAAAAAAAAAGAAAAGAAAAAGAAAAAGTAGAACAAATGTGAAAAAGTGAGAAATGTAAAAAAAATTATTTTTAGAAAGCAGCTTTAAAAATTTGGAGGAAAAAAAACACAACATTTTCAAAAGGCTTAGAAAAAGTCGACAAACGTTGAAAAAGTGACTAAAACATTTGGGGAAAGACAAATAAGGGTTGAAAAAGACAACCAAATCGTTGATAAAAAAAGGCTTTTCATTTGAAATTTTGACTCAGAAAAACCAAAACTAAAATTTCAGGTCGGCGGGAAGACAACGCGAGGGTTAAAGGGACAATTAATTTAGGGAAGAACAAGTATTGGGGAGTTTTGTTTTGTTTTCAGACAGATTATTAAAAAAAGAAGTGAAATAATGTCCGATTTTAGCCTAAACCACGATTATTAAACTTAACCAAGTAGGGCTGGGCCATATTTAGAAAATCAGATATCACGATATTCTTGACCAAATACCTCGATATCGATATTGCGGCGATATTGTAGTGTTGACAACTGACGCTTTGACCAAATATCTTCACACTTGGATTTAAGATAATCTTCAGTAACGTGAATATAATGACTTAGTGGGGAAGAAGGCAAATAATATAACAGCTAGAACAGTCTGGTAAGTTCAGAAAATGACATCTTATCATATCACTTACATCACTTTACTGTAATGCAGCCTTTAAAACCAGGAAAAGACAACACTTATCACGATATTACGATATCCAAACTCAAAGACGATATCCAGTCTCATATCACAATATCGATATAATATCAATATATTGCCCAGTCCTTTTCCATTTTTATGGCCAAACCTACCCAAACTGCGACCGTTATTACAACGTTAGCATCTTAAGGCAAGGCAGCTTTATCTGTAGAGCACATTTCAGCAACAGAGCAATTCAAAGTGCTTTACACAAAATCAGTTAAACAGATAAAACACAAGTCTTCTAAACTTTTTCTTTAAAGTGCTACCCTTCGAGTCTGTCTTTCTCTGTATAACACAACCTTTATACTTATTCCTTGTCCTCAAAAAAATTCATAAAACAGATAAAAAAACAAGTGTCATAAGAATTAAAAACCGATGAAACACATGAATAGAAGTTAAATATAAAAACATTAAAAACGTTTAAAAAGCATGACTGTTAGGTTCTCTGGTTTAGATATCAGGCACATTCACTATAAACAGGAGGAACATTAATTAAGCCTATAACAATTCCAATGTGCACATGGGTTTATGGGTTTATGGGTTTATTTTGTTATCAGACCCTTTAAAGATCCTCCAGCAGCCGTTTTCCTTTAAAACAGGAACTCGCTCTCATTCTGTGACTCTCCCATTGTCCGCCTCCATAAATAGCTGATATCTGATACTGATTCTAATTCATGACCCGTTTCTGTTTTTAAGGCCTCGCACGGTGAAATGAGACACCGCTGTCAAGCTGCCAACATTGGGGGGGGGCAAAGATTTGACCCCATTTCCTGTCACCGGGCGACAGCACGAGGAGCTCCATGGTAAACGAAGTGACTGCCGGGTGTTAAACAGGACATCAGAGGGTCCCGCTACAGTGTCAGCTCGCCAAAACTCGCCTAATGCCCCAGATACACAACGACTTATGTCATGTCATGTCATGTCATGTCATGTCATGCCATGTTATGTTATGTTATGTTATGTTATGATATGATATGTTATGTTATGTTATGCTAAGTTTATGTTATGTCATGCTATGTTATGTTATGTTATGTTATGTTATGCTATGTCATGTCATGTCATGTTATGTTACGCTATGTTATGTTATGCTATGCTATGTTATGTTATGCCATGTTATGTTATGTTATGCTATGCTATGTCATGTCATATCATGCTATGTTATGTTGTTGGGTTATGTTTTCTTATGTTATGTTATGCTATGCTATGCTATGTCATGTCATGTTACGCTATGTTATGTTATGCTATGCTATGCTATGCTATGTCATGTCATGTTATGTTACGCTATGTTATGTTATGTTATGCTATGCTATGTTATGTTATGCTATGTTATGTTATGTTATTTTATGCTATGTTATGATATGCCATGTTATGCCATGTTATGTTATGTTATGTTATGTTATGCTATGTCATGTCATGTCATGTTATGTTACGCTATGTTATGTTATGCTATGCTATGCTATGTTATGTTATGCCATGTTATGTTATGTTATGCTATGCTATGTCATGTCATGTCATGTTATGTTACGCTATGTTATGTTATGTTATGCTATGCTATGTTATGTTATGCCATGTTATGTTATGTTATGTTATGTTATGCTATGTCATGTCATGTAATGTCATGTCATGTTATGTTATGTTATGTTGTGTTATGTTATGTTATGTTGTGTAATGTTAAGCCACGGTGTCAAAGTGAAGAGCATTTAAATCCTAAATGAAAAAGAAGGAAAGAAGGTTTCAACAGGAATTGTTCTCTTCAATTTCTTCTGAATACACTGAAAGTATTACGATGTAATTAAGTGAATTGGTTGTGCGTCAAGGTGTATTTTAAGTTATTAAAGTTATTTAACTAAGCGGTGCAGCATGCTTCGCTCCGTGGTCTTGGAATAACTTGCAAAACTTGCTCCATCTAATTGATCTAGTCCCATTAAATGAATTTAAGGCCACGTTTAAAGGTCATGTAATTCAAAAATGCCTGTTCCTTTCCTCTATGTGTGATCTGCTGTACTTCTGTTTATATTGTGACTGGTGTGCAGTCTTGGCCCGGTCTCCCTCGGAAAATCTCAAGGGACTTCCTGGTTAAATAAAGCTTAAATAAAAAAATTTAAATTGCTGTGTGCTTACTTAGCTGCGGATTGGATGATTGGACAATAAACCTGGGTTTTTGACGGGGGACAAGAGCAGAGACACAGCTTTGTCCGAGGAACAGGAAACACTAAATCATGATGAGTTTCTGAATTTAAAAAGGCCAAAAACAATGATTTATTTTGGTTGCATATTATAGATAGATGTGGGTTCTTTTCTCAAAAATGTTTCACTTTCATCTCAGAGAATATCAGAGTTGTTTTCTTGTAAATTTATGACTCAAATGTCTGAATATTAACCCCCTCCACGGGCTTTGTAAATATCACAGTTAGTGTTCCAGTCAGTGTGTGTGTGGCAGCAGGAAGGTGTGTGTGTGGGTGTGTGTGTGTGTGTGTGTGTGTGTGTGTTCATAATGAAGGGATATGTCAGTCAGAGCAACAGCGTGGCTCACTGATGTGCTTTTAGTCCGGTTTTTTGGACAACAATGGAGCTCTGTGGCTCAGAGGAAGACGATATCTCAGGCTTAGGACACTCAATATTTAACAACAAATGTGTTGTTGGTTTTGCTCTTTTCAATCATTTATTGACAATAAGGACACCATAAAATATCACAAAATATAACCTTTGCCTTTCCCTAGAAGCTCCCCAGCAAAAAGACTTGAATCCATAGGGGTAATCTACAGGGCAGATGGGGGGGCAAGGGGTTAAAACCCCCCCAATAGTTACAACTGGTCAGTGTAACCTTCCCCCCATCCTCCCAAAAAAAACATATTATAATTTCCTTTTACATAAAATGGACTTTTGCATCTTAAATTGTTGCAGAAATATTCACCAGAATACAGGAAATAGTGTTCTTTATGCTCAAAATATCAATTTTGCTCAAAGGTGGAGATTGGTGGAGAAAACAAAGGTTTTTCCAGGAGGGAATCTCTTTTTTATCACACCATAAATCCGAAATAGTGTCAACAGCCATACAAAAAAAAATGTTTTTTTGGCATACAAGTTTTCTGACATTTTTATTGATCAAAATGCAAGTGAGATATTATCTAATGTTAACCTTTTGTGAAGTTAGGAGAAATCTACAGACCAAAGACAAAGTGTAGTAAATTAAAATAAAAACTCCACTAGTCTGAAAGAAGTCATAAATCCAAAATAACCCAAAATATAAAAATTAAAAAAAATTGTTTTTTGCCTGTAGTGTTTCCCCTTAAAAAACAAAAGTGAGATTAAGCAGAGTTAAGAGAAATCTACAGGTACAAAAAGACAAAGTGAAAGCTAAAGTACTTAGTTTCTGTCGCCCCCTATTGAGTAATGACAACACTGTCGGCGCATCCACATGATACAAGCCTTCCGTGATCTGTGATAGCCATGGAGGATTGAAAAACATGATGGATTCTTCAGAAGAGGTCATTACTTTCCCTCGAGTTTCTGCACGGTAAAGTCACCGGACGCCACAATCTCTTGAAAACAGCCTCACTGAGGAATCCAGAGAGTTCTGTTGCACTGAGAGTCTTAATTAGCTTTGTAGCAACTAATTTGGCAATCATTTGGCATGTAACGGACGTTCATTAATACCAAAAAGTTACGCACTAAAGCTCGAAGTAACACAGATGTGTGTTTTTTCCACTAGTCTGAAAGAAGACATTATGGAAGCAAAAAAAGCCCCAAATGTAAAAAAAAAAAGTGAGTCTGCAGTGCTATTGTGTTTGCAAATTTGCAGAGCAACGTCCCGTCATGCTGACCTTTGGCCCACAAAAACCCATTAAACATCTGAGTGGTCATTAAAAAGCAATACATGTCAAATAAATTGATAATGAGTCACCTAATGGGAGACAACCAATGTAATGTATCACCGTTGCCAGACACATAACGAGCAGACGAGGCGTCAGTGACTCGGCGACTGTTTTTTAGGATGAGTCATCAATTCAGAGCCTATTGGTGAGACGCTTCGTCGGCAGGGCAGTGACCCAGGGCAGGTAGGAAGGGACGGAGACAGACAGGTAGACTGGCTGATGATCAGAGAGGAAGACAGACGGGCAAACGGGCAGATGGGTAGACAGACGGATGTGTGAGTTCAACATACAGCGGTTGGTCAGAGCCTGACTAAAGCCTGGCTTTACCCTGGA
Organism: Etheostoma cragini; assembly: GCF_013103735.1. Lineage (NCBI taxonomy): Eukaryota > Metazoa > Chordata > Actinopteri > Perciformes > Percidae > Etheostoma > Etheostoma cragini. The sequence goes on from NC_048416.1 coordinate 28,017,443, forward strand.
GATGTACTTATGTTGATCCAGGCTACATATCATATTTGAATATGTGGGCGTGTTTATCTCACGACAATCCACAGTCCTAAAAACTACAAGTTGAACTTTGTCTGCAGTGATGAGCGCAGAAGACTTTTGATTAATATTACCTGAAATGCCAAGGGTCGAGGCTCTGAGTTCTTGTTTATGTTGCAGCTTGAATGATCCAAATGTTGTGAATTAGGGGTGGGGGGGGGGAACATACCTACATACTGCAGCATTATATTGCAATATTTTCAGTAGCAATACTGTATATACAGACACCAAGTATAGACCTTTTAATATATATGTGTTGGTCAGTTTGTCTGCTTGATAATCCCATTTTGCAGCAATAACACTGAAGTGATTTGAACAAAACAGAGAAATCTTTTTAGATAAAAACAGATAGGGACGTCATTTGAAATTGGGAAAAATTAGAAGACGGAAAAAAGGTTATCAATTGCCGAATATTGCAATATGTGTATATCGTGATGATATTGCATTGGTAGATGCACATTAGGGTTCCAGATGTCATTACTACACTTTATTTAGAAAGCTCTTGCCAGCATAACACTGAGTAACGAGCATTTTAGAGTCCGTGTGACTGATGCATTTTTCCTCGCCATCCCTATCCAACACATCCGAGTTCATACCTAACCATAAAAACTCTTAATAAACATACAATATTCAGTAATGACACACAATGCAGCCTCACGACCAGGACAGTAACCGGAGAGACGTAACAATGACCGTAACAGGATCAGAGAAATGATGAGCGCTTCCAGTAAATTGCCCTTTATTGTTTCCTCTAGGCTGAAAACGTTGAAAACCAGTGATGTGAAAATGTGCAGCAAACACAAAAGCACATATGAGAGCTTCCTCTGCTCCCAGGCGTTATGTTCTGGAGCACCAAACTGGCCTTTAAAGCAGAGTGTTGTTATCCCCGCTAGTTTATTAATGTGTTTGCTTATGTATGCACCACCTACCAAGGCAAAGTAAGTGGTATTACTTGGCAATAAATCCTTTCCTGAGTCTGGTTTGTTACCGAGATATCGCGGAAAAACTGATTTTTATAGGCAGGTCGAGAGCCAAATAACAAGATATTGGGTTTTGGGTCAGATCCATGTATTTATTTAGGAAGTATTTTTTTTACAAGACACTGCATGTGTGTGGGGGGGGGGGGGGGGGGGGGGGGGGGGGGGGGGGGGGCAGGAGCTAAGTCAGTCGGGAGTTGGGTTGGGAACCGGAGGGTTGCTGGTGGAGATGGTCCGATGCCATTTTTGCGAATCGGACGATTCCAAGTACTGATCCGATACCAGTGTGTCATATATTTAATTCAGGTGTTTATTTAACAACTGTATACTACTATCTCTGTATGGATAAGATTTCTATCTTTGTTGTTGGTCTGGCTCTGGTTGACCCTTGTGTTGTCTTCCTGTCAACCATGGTCACTTTTTCTCAACATTATTATCTCTTTTTCCAACATTTCTGTCCGTTTTTCAATGTTTTGGGTGCTTTTTTTTTTAACAATATTTTTTTTTTTTTCAAAAGTTGTTGATATGTTTAATGTTATGTGACAAAAAAAATTAAAAATTAACCGAAAACGGGTCAAATTGACCCAAGGACAACATAAGGGTTAAGAACTTTAATTTATCATGTAGTTTGACTCTCAGTTATAAGGGAAAACGAACATATAAAACAACTATTTTAACGTAGATTTTCTTGATTATGTGGTATCGGGTCGGTGCATAAACTCCAGTACTTCCCAATACCAGCGTTTTACGCAGTATCGGAGGTGATACCGATACTGGTATCAAACCATTACTAGTTGCTGGTTCATGTCCCCCATACGGACCAAAGCAGGGCACCAAACCCCCAACTGCTCCATTGTTGCGACCTCTCAATAATCCCAAAAATTCCCTTTGCTCCTACAGCCTACTAGCCCGACGTCCATTTGTTCCGAAAAACAAACCCTCTGCTCCGAGATCCAATTGTTCCGACCATATGGGCTTTTGTGGATCCCCTTTTAGTGTGTTATATAGTTTTTGGTGCATGTAATAGATGTAAAATGCATTCACATATCACTCCAAATGGAGCTTTCTCCACGACAAACAGTACTTTTTTTCTCAACTGCCTGAAAACGTCTCGCCCACATTCCTGTCCTCGGGTCAATGTCTGGTCCCATATCTCGATATCCATATCATAGCGACATATTACAGAAACTTCGCGAAAGGAACCAGATGAGGCCGATGCTATATGCGGTAGCGTTACAAAACACGCACGGGGTGTCGATCTGGGACGCATTGTCCTGGGATGGCTGAGAATGAAGCTGGGAGGGAAAAATCAAATATACTCAGTACCAAGAGATAGACTACACCGCTGCAGTCTTTTGGCTTTGGTATGAACGCCAATTGGCGGATTGGAGCGGCGCTCGTTTGTCATGACAACACAACCAAAAGCCCGTGAACTGTTTTTATAACTAAATCAAACTGAAATATATCAGCAACCACAGCGAATGTACAATCTGCTGCCGTCGCTGCACTGACCTCTGGGAAATGAGAAGAGTTTCTATGTATCAGCAGGGCATCATTTCTCTGCTCCTGATGGGAGAATGTGGCAGCGCACATTCAACAGATGAATAAATCTGGAGCATCGCCGAAATCTCGGGCTTTGGGCTCCGGTGCAGTGAGCGCTTTGAGTGACAGCCGCACAAAAAGATCTGTCTGTCACCCTGCTGCTGCTGAAAACAGAGCTCCGTGCACGGGAGCCGTATCCCTGCACTGATACATGCCATTAGCCCTGGTCAGTCATCCATCATATCCTCTATACTGGGTGAGATAAACCCTGAGAGGCAACCCATCACTCCTCCTGTTCCACACACACAGCTGAGGATTTTGGAGGAAAACACGGGTCATTTTGCATCTAGGAGTTTGGGTTAGTAGCATCTTTTTCCAGAAATTCCTAATTCAGTGAAAGGGGATAGACGTAAAGAAGCACATTTACTCAAGAACTGTACTCAGGCTCAAATGTTGAAGTACTTTTACTTTACTTATTTTCATGCCACTTTCTACTCTGCGCCATTTAAGAGTGAATTATTGTACTTTTCATTCCCCTACAGTCGTCTGACAGCTTTAGTTACTTAAGATTTTTGCACACAAAACACACGTAGTTTATAAAATCTGGTGTTTATTGTAAATTCAACTTCCCAACAACATAACGGCCAGCTGAAATGCTAGAAGGTTAAACCCTTAGTTGGTTGACAGAACTGTTGGGATTGTTTCCAGTTTCTAAAATGGGTTTTTATAGAGTACTTTGACTTTGAATACTGTAAGTTTGCTTTCACAATGACACTTATATAACTCTACATAATTTCAATGCAGGACTTTTACTTGAGTATTTTTACAGTATGGTATTAATATTTTGACAGACACACAGAGGGTAAACACACATTTGTACATGCAGGGGTAGAAACTCACTTCAGACTAGACCTTGTTGTCCTCTTGTTCTGAGTTTTAGGGGGATTTACTCCTCATTAACCTGTAAGCAGTCTCAATTTATCATTATTTTTTTCTATTGATATTTTTATTATTTAACTTCTATGATTCAGGGTTCTGCAACCAGGTTACCTTTCCATAAGTCTGAATAAAATGGAAGTATCTCTATAATTAAGTCTGACCGCCATTGTGCTTTGCACCCTCAACTTTCCACTCTCGTGTGTTGCCGTTCCCAAAATCCCTCCGCTACCCGGGAAACAACCAGAAACCTCGAGCTACCAAGCTGCATGCTGAAAACGGCAGGTTTTAAAGAACATTTGAACGGTGCAACAAGGCCGCCCTGCTTGGTTCTGTCTGGGAGTGATTGTAAAGTTTTACAAAGAAAGTGTTAACGAAATTTCCTCTCTGACTGGGACGTTTTGGGACTGATTGGTGGAGATCGCTGTGGACAAAGTACACAGAGATACACTGGTAAGAGAAAAACATGTAACAGCTACTTAAAATACTGTGGCTAGCATAACTTTACACCCCCATGCTAAAGTTGATTAAAAAGAGGAATAAAAAAAAACATCTTTTGGAAATTGAGCTTATTATATTGTGTAAACTTATGCTAGCCACTGTAGCTCACTTCCTGTATGGTGTGAACAGTTAACTTCATTTAATATTGTTTTAATTGTGCGGGGTGCAAATGTTTCACCAAAACACGTTCCTTCCCGAGACTATTTTGCAGAGCCGCCGTCTCTGCGTCCAGAGCTCAGCGCCGCCCAAGACGACTGTGATTGGTCTAAAGCAGACAGCCCAGAGAGTTTTTTTTTCTCCTATCTGAAAATGTATCTATGGTGTAATCAGAGGAAAGTCTAACAATGCAAGACCGTGACAGAGATAAGCAACTCCACACACCGCCGATATTCAGACGCTGTTAGACGATCCATCAAGCTCTTTGTTTTTAACACGTACAGTGCGTTGTAGCAACATTGAGATTTAGAGGATGTTTGGATTAATGTGATGTGATTTGACTCGCAAAAAAACACAAATGCCCATTTTTCACAGTCAGGAGCTTCTAATACTTTGGTGAAGAGATAGAGATGACTTTTCTTCCTGTGTGATCGATCAACGGGGCAAAAATTATGGCTCCTAATAAGACGTATGGCATGTATCAACACTGTTATGTTAGGCATGTTAACACTGAAATAGCTGAGAGATTTAATAGCTGAGGAAATACTGCATGTGCACAAAGCACCTCAGTTTAAAAGGTATTTTCCTTTAAATGTACATTAAAGCTTTTCTATAGGTCACTATGGTTCAGACTCTAGGTGTGATTGGCTACAACAAGATGCTTGTACCTCACGTACACCACAGTCTGAAACACTAGCACTGCACTGAGAGAGACACACACCACCCCTCTCTCATAAACACAGCTCCCAGTGCATTACAAGGAGCTAATCAATGCACTGGCAGCTATAAAAAATTCAGCCTCCCTCCACCATCACCATCAGCATCCATCAGCAGCCGAGAAGATGCTGCAGCTGCTGCGCGGGAACTGCCTCATCCTCATCAGAAATAACCAGTGAAAAGCCCCTCAACTACAGCCGCATCCTACTTCTCATCCTCCCTGTCTCATTATTCGCACCTACAGGCGAGATATGGCGGTGACAGAGACATCAGATCCCACCGTCCCCTGGGTGGAGAGAGAGATTTAACACCACGCAGGAGGCGGGGAGAGAAGGCATCATCCGCAGCCGTTTCCGCATGTTGCATGGAAGCGATCAGCCAGGTGAAGCTGCCTACTCACCGTCTGACGCCTGGATGGATGTGCGTTGATGTCGACACACACACACACACACACACACACACACACACACACACACACACACACACACACACACACGCAAAGACACCAGCAGTTCACGCCTAAAACCTGTGCGCACCCTCTCACTCACTCCACTCACATCTCCATCTTAACAGTGCTGAAATAAATGCAAAACATCTCCGCAAAGAAACAAGCAAAAAGCACGGAACAATAACCGAGCAGCCCCTCCCTCCCCGCCCCCCAACACGTTTTCTGTCAGATTTCGGCCCCCGGTGCGTTTGGGTTTTACTAACCTGATGTGTCTGAAAGGACCGAGGCGGCGAAAGGAATCCCGACCAGTCTGCAGCCAAACCTCCGTCTGAAGCCCGTCCTTTAATACATTCTCTCTCTCTCTCTCTCTCTCTCTCTCTCTCTCTCTCTCTCTCTCTCATTACCTCACAGCCTTCCCCTCTGTACACAGCTCTGTATCCTCCAAGGCTGGAGAGAGAGTTTGAGTCGTTCTCTGATTCCAATTCAATTTTATTTATAGTGTAAAATCATACCAGGAGTCATAACAGGACAAACAGAGTAGGTCTAGACCCCTATAGAGAAAGCATTTGGTGCAACAGTGGCGAGGAGGAACCTCCTTTTAACAGGCAGAAACCTTGGACAGACCTGGGTGTAGGGTGGACCATCTGCTGCAGCCAGTTGAGACACAGACATACAGATATACAGAAATAGGATTCATAATAATTATAGCAGTGGGTGAGCCTGCAAAAACCCTGAAAACTTCGAGCAAATTTCAGATTAGCTCTGCAAGTCCATGCAAGTCAATCCAGTTTCCTATGTTTCCAAATCGAGGCACCTACCACAACCATTGACATTACATCAAATGTCTTCTATCCAAAGCAACTTCTTATTTAGTCCTTTCAAACCTGAAGGCGCCAACTCCAGACAACAAGTAGTAAGTGACAGTAGGCCTACATTTGCTTTAAATAAGCAAAACTCCAAAGAACCATATGAAAGTGTAGCTTCAATATATACTTTATATGGTATATTTTTTATTTTTTATGTTTATCCGAGGTGTTGTCGGAGAGTTTTGAGCCTTCGGCAGGAGATGCGTGGGCTTTGGACCATCCTGATGTCAATAGGGAGCTAATTCCACCATTTAGGAGCCAGGAGTGGTTAGGTGTCCCTCCCTGTGAGGGGGCAGCGAGCAGGTTGACTGATGCGGAGCCGAGTGGACGGGTTGTTAATGAACACAAGGTTGTTGTGTAAAGTACTTGTAGAGACAATATATAATTTGCTAGTCGGGCAGCGTGACGCTCCGTTTCTGAGACACCCCGGTGTGATATCGCACATGACGGAGTATGGAACAAAACCGGAACTAGTTTTAGTTTAACATGCATACGTTCAGAATTAGTTTTAGTCGTGCAACAGACAACTCCGATTGGACAGATAGTCTAGCTAGCTGTCTGAATTTACCCTGCAGAGACCTGAGGACCAGGTCACCATAGTCCTCAGATTGGACAGATAGTCTAGCTAGCTGTCTGAATTTACCCTGCAGAGATCTGAGGACCAGGTAACCATAGTCCTCAGATTGGACAGATAGTCTAGCTAGCTGTCTGGATTTACCCTGCAGAGATCTGAGGACCAGGTCCCCATAGTCCTCAGATTGGACAGATAGTCTAGCTAGCTGTCTGGATTTACCCTGCAGAGATCTGAGGACCAGGTCACCACGGTCCTCAGAAATCCACCAGAGGATAGAACCCCAACAGAGATATCTGCAAATGAGGAAACGTGCATGAATGTATCTCTGTGTTTCTGCATAAAGAGTCAAGTCTATGAACTTGAAAAGTTCAAATAATGTCAAACCGTGCTTTATCTCAATTTGTTTTTTAATCCTTTCACCCATGTTATTGTGAGACAACGTGAGGTTTGGAGGTGCTGGTAGGCGTCTGCTTCCAAAACCTGCATTTGTACATACATTTGTAGGGACTGTGGTCAGTCCCTACAGAAAAACATGATAACGCATTTACATAATCCAATGCACAATCAGCCAAAGTCCGCATATTCTGCATTTCTTTCCAATACACAGCGCTTTCGCCGCATAAATTGCCGATTTCTGCACAAAACAATGCAGGGCTTGCATGATTTTATAAAATCTTTGTTGCAAAAAAGTCACATATATTTCAGCGGAAGGTTGAAAAAAGGTTGCATTTACTTCACACAAAGCAGCCATTTTCCCCTTGGGAACTGCCATGGGAACGTCATGAAGTGTCATAATTACGTGACAAGACAATCATCAAACTTCCGTTTTTGAATTCCCGCAATTTCATCGCATATAATTGCATACATATCCTGCATATTCCATTAAATCTTTTAGAAAACGTGCCGCATAATCAAGGATTTTTGCCCGCGATAATCACAAAAAAATAATTTTTTTCTGAAACTCACATTTCTGAAAGAACTGTCTGGTGACACAAAATACAGGAAATAAGTTTATTATAATGATGCACTTTTTCCCGAAAGAATAATAAGAAAAAGATGTCTTACTTTCTTTATTGTTTAAAATAGGAGCCGATCACCCAGACTTATTATGATAAAACAACGGGCAGTGTGCCATTTTGTCGGCTAGCAGACCCTGAAGGCAACATGAGAATTCTGCAGTCTGTGTACTTTATGTAGGTATATGTTCCTTGTTGTGTTGAATCATTTAAACAGCAGATACTGGTTGTTTATCCAAGACAAATTTCCCAAATAATAATAAAATAATAAAAATCTATCTTATCTTATCAATGAAATGTCAAACAAATTTCAAAGTGGGGGTTGGGAACACAAACCGGATTTTGAAAAGTGGGTCCCCAGTGGAAATTACGGCCTAGCATGAACGTCAGCAGGGAGTCCTTCCATCAGGAGGAAACCTCGCAGTATCCAATCTAATGAGATGAGTGCCCGGTGCTGCTCTAATTATAAACAAACATGTGGTTCAGGTGGACACACGCGATGCCTGAGCCGCGCTGTAAAGTTGAACGCTACAACAAAACAAGGAGGTGTGTTTTTATTACCTCAACGTATACAATGTTAAGTAATACCAATGTGTTCAGATGTTGCTTCTTATGAGAAAGTTAGTGAAACGGAAGGAACAGATGGCAGCTGAGAGAAGGGGGCGGGACTGCAGCTCTTTATAAAGAACAATAATGCTGCTAAGGTGGTGCGTTCAGGTGTCATCGGCCGTCAGAGCAGCCGCCGCAGCTGCGTGACTGTCGCTGCCGGAGGCTGCTGATGTGAAGCCTGGTGTAACACTAATGCACTTATTGTTAAAGTGTCATTACCAGCCTCATTTATCACTGAGCAAACACACACACACACACACAGACACACACACAGACACACACAGACACACACACAGAGCAAACAGACAGGACAGGTGCTGTCTGCTGCTCACCACCATGTCACGCCAACAACAGGCCTGAATCAGCTGGATCTAAGCAAACAAGATTGAAATACACCAAAAGCTGCATTAAGTGCATTACCATTTTTATGATGAGAGAGCTAAAACAGATGTAAACTGACTTGTATTTGAATGTGTTGTTGTACATTTGTGTTCAGAACGATAGCGGTGAAGAATACTCCTTAGTATAGCTTTTAATTTAGGTAGTATTAATGCACTGGGAACACTGCACATTCAATTCCAAATCAGTACATGACCAAAATTCATCAAGTTTGTGTTCTAACTTTATAGAACGTGAAGAAAAAAGAATTTTAGGCTTTTCAAACAAAATAGCAGTATTTGCATTTTCCTTAATAAACTCAAACATTTAATGTATGAAGTGAAAAATGTCTCAAGGATTTGCTTTTACTGTGGTTCACAAAATGCACGGTTTGGTTTGTATCACACTTTTCTGTTCAGTTCGGTACATTTTTGGCACAAAGGGGGGGGGGGGGGGGGGGGGGGGGGGGGGGGGGGGGGGGGGGGGGGCTTGCTTTCAATAACAGCAATAGTAGAAATAATACCGGTCTCGTCAGATTGCCACCCACCGAGAGTCAGGGTCTGGTGGGTCATTATAGGTCTAAACGGAAGTCAAGGGGAGCTTGCAATGTTTCTTACTGTCTGCTAGACCTAATTGCATTTTAACATACTAAACCCCCAGTAGGCCTAGATAGGCTAAATGCAGAACTTTGTACGTTATTTGTTAAGTGCATGAATGGCTTTTGTTGTGGATTTGCTTTACCCTGAGCTTGAGGAGAGACTTCACTCGCTCGTTTGCTACAGATCCACTCGTAGCTAGCTGATTCGCTCAATTGACAGACTCACGCGAGAACTCGTGAGTCATCGAGGGCTCGCGAGTTCTCGAGGGAATCCCATGGTCTGCGAGCTTCTGGCTCAGAGTCTGCGGGGTCTTGGACCGCCTCTCTGCACACTCCGTCGCTGGAGTTGACTTGTGGAGTTGTCGTTGCCTACGAAATTGTAAGTTATCAAGCTTTTGGCAGCTAAGATGGCTAGGAATAGTAGTAGTAGTTAAAGCTGCAAGAGGTTTGGGTGTGGCGCTGTTCATTCATCGTTTTACACCGAATTTTTGCAGGATTGATCCCAGTTAATGACACTAGAGACTCATGAGTCAACTTAAAGACTTGGGTGAAAGATCTGAGTGAATCCCTACTCAAACAGGTTTAGTCCAATCTGAGTTTTCTGTTGCACAACTAAAACAACCTTTCACACACGTTCCACCAAACAAGTTTCTTCCCGAGGGTGTTTGTAGAGGCACCATCCGGTGCTTAGCGTCACCCATACCGATTGTGATTGTTTTAAAGAAATGCCAATAAACCAGAGCACGTTTTCCCCCCATCCAGGAATGCTATGTGGTCTGGCCAGACCCTCGTCCGCAGGGCCGCAGTGGTGGAATATCTGGCAATGCGAGACTAAGTTCTGGAAGGTTTTCACCCAGCATCAGTGATATTCTCCCGGGCTCTGCAGCCATTCTTGCCCTCCGAGGACACAAATCCTGGTTATGGTACTCACGTCGCTGCTCTCGCCTCGCCACAAAAGCCATCCTGTGGGGTCGGGGAGAGGTTACTCACACACGCCATCACAAGCCCAATTCCACTTCGGAGAAACCTCTCAATTTATGAACTATGTAGGCCGGTCTGATTATTGGCTGGATTAAAAGGCGTCTTTTTGCCGTTGTGTGAGATCAGTGGGAATGAGATGATGAAGCTGCTAATGGCCTTCGGATCAGCTCGCTGTGCATTCAGGCCGAACCGCTGCTGCCTGATTGGTCACTCATTTACAGCTCTCGCTGTATATAGTCATCATGGGGCAGTTCTCACACATTGTCTGCAGATTGAAAAGTTAATATTTTATTACACTCATTACTTGTGGTGCTTAAAGTCCACATTTCTGTGATTTAAGTCTCTCTGATGGTCTCGCCTTTTAACAAAACTTTGCTGTTAAATTCAGCTGATTTAAAGTAGGCTATTTAAAATAAAGACACCTTCACTGTTTAAAGTATTTTTCATTCTCGCAAACAAAGTCTTCTCAAACATTCAGTTGGTTTCCTTCAGGCCTAACGAACACGTTGCATGCCACCTCACATGACTGAGTTGTAAAGCTGGATTTCTGCCTAATGCAGGAAGTTACGGCTGCATCACTGTGAAGGCTGTGGCTATTTACTGGCACAACGCAATCTCGTGAACGTTTGTACGATACCGTACAAAAACGCATGCCCAACAATTTGTTTAACGTCCTCGAAAATTACGGCGACCGCTGGTCAGTCATGTGACAACCATGACAGGTTAGGTTTAGCGATCTTTACGGTCAAATATAGCCAGGAAAAGGGGACTGAGAGCTGGGTACAGAGCACCGTGAGGTGGTGGTTGTTTTAACAGCCTTTACAGTTAATTTTAGCTGACAGAAGGTGACGGTTCTACGATGACATTTAAGTTCAGACACTAAAATGACTAGTTAAGATAAGAAAAAAGAGTGGTTAGGTTTAAAACACCAGTCCCCTTAGGTAGTACCTCCGGGACACAAACACACATTTTCTGGGTGAAAGTCTTGTGTTTTCCCCTTAAAACCTCTTCTGGGACAGCGACTCAACTCCCCTGCTTGAAACCCTGTGTTTTAAGGTGCATACGGTTAGCCTGACAAGCCAGACCCAACATCAGCAGGGCTCAATCTGAGGGGCGGGATAAACGGTTGTCTTTCAAATTCCCCCTGCACGCAATAGGATAAGGCTGGAACCAACCAGAGCAAGACTAGCTGAAAGATTACATTTTTGCCTTATCCGGGACGGCAAAACTCCAAACACATGGTCCATTATTTTAAGAATGAGTTCAGTTTTTAAGTCTAAGTCTTCCAGAGTCGCGGCCAAAGCCGATTCCAAAGATCGCTGTTTGCCAGCAGCAGCCATCTTCTTTGTTTTCCCGCCGAACCGTTGCAACTCTGCCGTCCTTCGGTTAAGCCCGCCCACCGACTCTATACACGATGTGATTGGCCTAACCAGAAATGTTTTTTTCCAGTTTGCAAGCCAACGGAGAGTTGCTAGACTGACCGCAGCCAGCTGAAAACTACATTTCCTGCCGCTAGGGTGCGTCTAGCTTTCTAAGCTAGCATCCGGTAATAAATACGTGGTGAATGGAGACCCTGGCGTTGACTCAGTTGGTGCCAGCATGGAATAAGAAGCAGTAAGCAGATGGGGTTACGGGTGGGGGACCCTTACCCTGCAGAGCATTAACTGACAGATGGCCGATTCAATTATATTTCTTTGCTGGGTATTTTCTGTCTGTAACATGATAACATTAAATAAATCAATGATAAAAAATAAAAAAATAACTTGATAATAATTAAACAAATAAGTAATAATTATAAAAATAATAATCAATGATGATTCAAACACAAACAAATTGTGTGAAATAATGACAAAACATTCAAGGAAATCACTTGCGCGCACAGCAGGCACTTTTGATTTTGACTTCCCTGGCTCAGGTGGAGTCAGGTGGCCTCTACTTGGAGATATTTAACATGTATACATACAAATTAAAGTCAATTACTTGTTGCTAGCTATATGTATGAAGGGTTACAGAACATTGCAGAACACTGCACACCGTGTGCGAGCCAAGCTCAGAAAGTGTGGGTAGGCTACGAAAAAGTCATTTTTGTCTTTTACCCAATGATCCGACATCTTCTGAGGATTGAATGTGTGTTGTTCTCCCCTTTCCCTTCATAATGAGCTGCAGCATAACAACACACAGTGTCATAACTGATGTTTTATAGAGTGGAAAAGTAACATGCTGCTTCTGACGAAAGTCTCAGCCTCGCTTCAGAAAATGTAATCGGTGACAGAATGCAGCGCTTATTAATCAATGAATCAGAGTAATGTGCAATGTTGTCGGCTGCAGAAAGGCAACTTTCAGTTGGTTTAGTTTTGGGGTTGATATCGGTCAACAGAGTAGACATTAAGTTACATTTAATCCTTGTGTTGTCCTCGGGTCAAATTTGACCGGTTTACAAAAACTTTCCATATTTCAAAAAAAAAAACGTTGAAAAAAGTGACAAATGTTGAAAAAAATGTGGATAAAAAATCTAACAAAAACAATTGGAATAATTGACAAAAAAGATTAAAAACATTGAAAAAAATGACAAAGAAATTGTTTAATTAAATGGAATAAAACATAATTTAAAAAAAAGTGACAAGAAATTGGAATAAAATTGACAAAAACATTGAGAAAAGTGCAGAAAAAGAAACAAACACAACACGAGGGTTAAGAAAATAATTATTATACCTTATAATTATATTTCATATAATCTCACTTTCCGACTTCAAGATGCTGAAAATATGTCATTTATAAAATTATATAATAGTCTGAATGTTATCCTTGAAAACGTGTCAGACAGAATCGTCACAGGCTTAAACAAAATGTCCTCTGCAACAAAATCTATAATAACACACACACAAACAAACACACAGATACACACACACATACAAACACACACACACAGATACACACACACACACACACATACACACCCACACAGAGATACACCCACACCTACACAGAGATACACACACACACACACACACACAGAGACACAAACACACATACACACACACACACAAACAAACACACACACAGATACATACACACACACACACACACACACACACACACACACAGAGATACACACACACAGATACACACAAACACACCTACACAGAGATACACACACACAGATACACACCCACACACACACACAAACACACACACAGATACATACACACACACACACAGTTAGTTACCGAGATGTAGAAGACACGCTTTGTGTTGTTTTCTCACCATAAGAAGGAAAAGCAGAAGCTGATGTTTGTTGTTGCTGCAATACGACCCGAACACATCTAAAGTCCCAATTCTGTGGAACCTAGGGGGACCAGATGAGAACTCAGGACGAGATGGACGGAAATTATTATTTTTATTTAGGAATTTAACTGTCATGTCATGTAAACCTAAAAATACTAACACAAAATCATTAAAATCGGGAAGTCAAGTGTGATTATGAAACAACATGTTGGTCTGTACAGTGTCGGTGGTTATATGTAGTTTCCTACAGGAGCCCTGATGGATGAGCTGGGAGTGATTACACCACATTAATCTGTGGGTCTGTGGACGGACGGACGGAGGGACAGACACACAGAAGGACACACAGACAGAGGGACACTACACAGACAGACAGACAGACAGAGGGACACACAGAGACAGACACACACACACACACAGACAGACAGAGAGATAGACACACACAGACAGACAGAGGGACAGGCACACAGAGGGACACACAGAGACAGACACACACACAGACAGACAGAGGGACACACAGAGACAGACACACACACAGACAGACAGACAGACAGACAGAGGGACAGGAACACACACAGACACACACACAGACAGAGAGACAGACGGACAGATGGACAGGCAGACAGACAGACGGACAGGCAGACACACAGAGGGACACACAGAGACACACACACACACACACAGACAGACAGACAGACAGAGGGACAGGCACACAGAGGGACAGGCACACAGAGACAGACACACACACACAGACAGAGGGACAGGCACACAGAGGGACACACACACAGACAGAGAGACAGAGAGATAGAGACACACACAGACAGACAGGCAGACAGAGAGACAGAGACACACACAGACAGACAGACACACGGACAGATGGACAGGCAGACAGACAGACGGACAGGCAGACACACAGATTTCCTGTTTTTTTAGAGATGCCAGGAAAACATTTCCAACCAAATTGAACACTAACGACTCCATTAAGAAAAGAATGACGTCCACATTTTAAAGTGCAGTTTTCTAATATTTTCTTTCTACTAAAAAGTAAATTAACTAACAGTTATTATATATTAAGCAGCCCTATTTTCAATGTTCTTATGATGGTGTTGCTTCTTTTTCTGTGTATTCTTTGTCTTTGTCAATGATCCGTAGAGTATAAAATAAAGGATGAATGAATGAATCGATGGATATAATGCGTTCGTGCAGGTTTGCTCGTGCACTCAGAGACGTGAACAGGACATCAGATACAATCTTTTTATTAAATGCCCACGTAAACACAACGTGTGGGAGTCGTCAATTGGATTGAACCCATTCAGCAGAGACATTGGCTCGTGTGCTCGCAGCCGCTATTTGCTATAAATAAAATTACTCTGGAAGAAAATCTCATCACGTCTTTGATGGCGAGCGAGGTTCTCTGTCCCCCCGGCAGCTGCAGGTGTGGACCAGATGTCGCCTCGAAAAACATCAGGTTCGATCACTGTGAATAATTCATTCACGGATAAAAACCGTGCGTGATGTCTGATGTGTTTCGGGCTCCATCTGTCCACATATCGCCGCCCCAAAAGTGACTTTATCATGTTTTCTCGCTGCAAAACAACAGTTTTTCAGTCCCCACCCATCACGGAGTCAACAGTTTATTGGTCTCGTGTCCCAAGAAGATATGAGTTAGAGAAAGAACGTCCTTCCCGTGGTATTTTCATTTTGAGTGGCCACCATTAACCTTTTATTTGGTTCACTGAGAACATGTTAACTCTGGTTATTGAGGTGCAGGGATGTGTATTTGTGTGTGTAATATTCTGTATGTACTTTTGAAGTATATGCTAAGGTGCAGACTTCTTCCTTTATCTTTGTTGGTATTGTATTACATTTTACTGTGAAGCACTTTGTGATTTTTTATCTGTGAAAGGTGCTATACAAATAAACCTTACTTCCTTAGAGATGCAAAGACGATTTTCCTCGTATGTCGTATTTTTTGTCCTGTATGAATAGGGAAATATTTGTGAGTTCAAACCAACAATGTGTAGCTGATGAGATGCTAACTGGTGCTTTGATCCTTTAAAAGTACAAAAAGTGTTAAATAACAACATATGGAATCATCCATGTTATTTTTGGGCAATTTAGTTGAAAGAAATCCATGTTTCTGACATAAAACACTTTGAAACGGGTCAATTTGACCTGAGGACAACACACAGGTTAAAAATCTACTCATCAGCTAGTTGGCTAATGATTAAAATAAGTCCATTTAAAGCCCCTATTTTCGTGCATCCCAGTCCTAAACCCCTAAATCTTATCTAAAATGTTTTCTCAAACAAGGGATTCCTCCTGCTTTCACCCTATTATGCATTCCTTCACATTCAAATGTATACAAGTTGTTCACTAGACCGCTGCCCTTCCTCTTTCTCCAGTTTTCACCAATGAAAGAAAGGATGCTGCAGCAATTCCTCTCGTCTTCTCTGAACTAGTTTCAACAAGTAACGCAACTTCACAACAATGACGGATGGTTTAGCGAAGCTGGAGCGATGGCTCGTTCACTGATGATGAACTGGACTACTTTCTGTGACTAATGGACTAATCAGAGCGGTTACACATTTAGGCGGCGCAAGAGGAAGAAGAGGAGGAGGAGGAGGAGGAGGAGGAAACGGACCAAAAATAGTGAACGTGAATATAGAAGCTGCTTTAGCGAACCTGACTGGGAGCAGATGCTGTGGAGATAATTTAAGAAGGAACCGGGGGGGTCTTAATGCAGAGTGTGACGCTTTCTGGCTCTTTCAGATCCTCTCCCTCTGTCTTTGTCATCATTTGTGGTCGGGCGAAGGGTTGTAATTAGTGTCTGGCGAGCTCGTTTTCCCTTCCTGGATAGTGATCTCCTACGTTACCCAGCATGTGAGTCAGAGGAGAGAATGAGACACCAATCCAGGTTTATCTGATTGATTTTTGTGTGACTGGACCTGCCGAAAAACTCTTGGACTGAGATGTAACCCATCAGACTCGAGATATCTAGTTTAGTGTTAATCCCCAGTGCATGTTACAGTACATTGTTTCTTTCTTTTTTGTTATATTATTTTTATTCTGTATTTATTTTTTCCATGTCACCTCCGGGCCTCCGTAGAAAGAAACCCATATTTCTGATATGAAAAATAAAAAAAATTGACAATGGGTCAAATTTGACACCAGGCCAACGCAAGAGTTTGTCACTCCCCAATGTGAGTCTAGTGCAGGTTTGAGTCGTGCATGCGTCACTTAGCGACAAGTAGCATACAAGATGCTAACAAGAGACTTCTATAAGTTCAATACAGTAAAAATGGACCTACTTAACCAAGTTGGTTCACTGCTAGCTTGGCTACAAGTTAGCATCAAACACAACAAAGGCTGTCAGTTGAATGGTGTTTTGAGCTAGCGTTAGCAACAAGACAACCACAGCTACAACGTTTTTGAAAGGACTGCTAGCTTAGCTAAAAGCTATTAATCAAACACAACGAAGGCCGGCAGTTGAATGGTGTTTTGAGCTAACGTTAGCAACAAAACAACCACAGCTAGTGGTTTGAAACAACGTTTTTGAAAGGAGTGCTAGCTTAGCTAAAAGCTAGCAATCAAACACAACAAAGGCCGTCAGTTGAATGGTGTTTTGAGCTAACGTTAGCAACCAAACAACCACAGCTAGCTACAACGTATTTGAAATGATTCCCATCTTCTCTAGTTGTTTGTAATGAGAAAAGTTAATATTTCATAGATTTCACACATTTCAGTACGACACGTTATGATGTAAACTGAGCACGCGCGACTCAAATCTGCACTCGACTCACATCGGGGGGTGACAGACGGTATAAAACATGGATGTAGTTATTGAACCATTAATGATGGCTGCATTCCATTTAGGAGAGTTTACGGCCATGGTATTGTGCCGTAAACTGTTTAAATCTGAGCATGTCACTCACATCTGCGCTCTACTCACATCGGGGAGAGACGGGGTTGTTAGTTCTTTTATATCAGCTGGTGTCGGCCATGTTTCGGATTATCCGGCAAGATGTCGGCAGCGGAACCAGCGATCAGTCATGCGGGTTAAATGTTCGCTACGTCACAACTTATTTGGCAAAAGGGGTTTTCAAATCTAATCCAGACCATCTTATTTCCCATAAAAGGTCAAACCGGCTCAAGCAAGCGCATAAACTATTCTGCACAATTGAATGTTGAATTTTGCCGTTTCCATGCAGCTTTTCTAATGCAAAACTTTAAAATGTGCATAAAAATACATGAATGGAAACACAGCTTCCATGACTCAAAATACAAAATAGTTTTCTGACTCCTCAAATATGAGCATTTGCTGCTTTTCTCTGCTTTATAGTTTATATCTTTGTACATTGGATATATATATTTTCAGCTTTGGACTATAGATGAGAAAAAAGCTATTTGAAAAACTACTAAGATTTTCCACAATCGACTATCACTCACTTAACAATTGACACATTAACCGATGACGACAAGAAGACAGAGTGAATGAAATAAACTACATGACCAAAGCATCTGTTTTTAATCAGTAGGGTGAGAGGAAGAACTAAAAAGAAAAGTGTACTGTCTAAGAGATGAATGCTGCAGTCCACACCTCTCCCCCTCTCTCTATCATCCTTCCCTTTTTACTTTCTACAGCTCTCTCCTCTGCTTGTGTGTGTGTGTGTTAATGTGTTAGTGTCAATGTGTGTCTGTCCTCGTGCTTCTCGTCTTCATCCGGAGAATTTGGCTGAGCGAGCGTCAGCAGTTCACTGCCTCTCCTGAAAGAAAAGTCCTGACTCCAACATTTCAAGTCAAAGCGTTAATCTGTGTCCTCACCGCTGATTCCCCCGAGGTCAAAAACCACAAATTTGAAACCTGAACGTCTTGTATTGTTGTCGGTGATGAACTCACGCAGTGGAGAGAACCTGCAGCTGCAGCCTTTAATTATTCAGTGGGAGGGTTTGCCGAGGCGCACACGTGCTGCTTTCTATGCGGTCTATCCAGGCAGTGAGAAATATGTGGTTTTATGTCTCTTCTTTACCTCCATTTGTTTTTGGAAAACTAGACTGATGCGCCGCATCTAGAATGATTTTGGGGTTTGGCCGAATACCATATCTTACTCCCATCCTCAGTCCAATAACACAGTAAACCCATTAATGAAGTAAGGAACGTCCACAGCAGTGTGCTGGTCATTGTATTTGGCTGCTGTCTGTGGATTCTTTCATGCACAACTTGGATCCATTCGGATGTTTCCTATGCTAAAGTATTAACAGCGGCGATGTTGTGGATAGTTCAGGCTCCTCGCCACCACGAGACAAATCGGCATTGCAAATAGAAACATGTAGTTGACTTGATTTGCCTTCTTTTGAATTAAAGTACTGTCAAGCATCACTTTTTCTGCTCATGAGTTCTTTTTTCGCGCTATTGACTAACAAAAACCTGGTCTAGAGTCAATAACGCAGCATTTCATTGTTATTTTAACAGCATATTTGTAAAATATGCATAGGCTTGTGCACAGCACACATATTTCAACCTTTTGAACCGGACCTGTTTTTCTGCAGCTAATGCCGTAGTTGTACATGCCGGGGGGCTTCACTTTTCAGACTTTTATATTCAACACTGCTCAAGTAGGCTTATTAGTCATTGCTTACACTGCGGTGTAACTTCTTTTATTCTTCCTTTTCATTTTGGTTGTGTAGGTCAGTGGTTCCCAACCTTCTTGGTCTGAGGCACCCCCACAATCCAGTCAGATGACCCCACATACCCCTTCATTAATTACAGATGTATGTTCCAAATGTACATGAACAGTCCACATTAAGGCCGGGTTCATACACATCATGTTAATATGTGGACATAATCTTTCAATCTCATCCTAATTTATTTTTATTTCAAATTAGTAAGAGATACTCTAAGATCTTTCCACGTACCCCTGGCAACCGCAGAGGTACAGCCTGGACCCTGGTTGGGAATCACAGGTTTTCTCTCATTCTGAAATAAGCTATATTTAGTTTAGTCAGGAAAACAGAGATAGAGAGCATCCAAAATTCACATATCTCACCAAAACTCTAAAAAATCTGAAGCCTCCGGTTTCACACAGCAACAGCAATTATTCAGAATGGCTGAAGTGCCCTTTAACAGATCCAGAGACTAATTTGTTGTGACTGAAGCAAATGGACGGGTGGGTCTTATTATCTCTCTGCACGCAGCTGCCTTCCCTTAAAACCACACACACACACACACACACACACACACACACACACACACACACACACACACACACACACACACACACACACACACACACACACACACACACACACACACACACACACACTATATCTGAAAGGATTGATAAACATGCTCGGACACATCTCAGCTCTCCCTCTGATGAAACAGAGCAGGATCACTTTGGGGAAAGCTGCCGTTCAATAAATCTGAATATTGATCAGTTTGAAACCCGATTTTGGCTGCGTGCAAAAATTTCGGTTTTCAGCCCCCAGCCATAAATGCACATTAATCCCCTAATCGCGCCGATGTACTTGCTTTTAGCTACTTGTTCGCGTACATAAGAATGCTACCACGCATATCCTGCGTATACTTAAAGGTTCGTCACCGATTTTTTTCAACCTGGACCCTATTTTGGACCCTGGACCCTCTAAGTGACTGATGGGAATAATCTTTGACATTGGTACTGTAGGCTTGGTCCTGTAGCACTGCAAGGGGGTAAATATGTTATTATGGTGTCATGCATAATTCCCTGAAATGTATTCTATTATTGCAAATTAAATCAGGAATGTGTTTAAAAAATTTGAAGTAGCATTTCCATGTTTTTAAGTTACAAAGTCGTTCTTTAGTCAAATGGACAGGCGTGGTGCAGCGTTGTAATGTACCTCTTTATTCAGGCCTTTTTCCCAAAAAAAATGCTTTGCGCTGGTCAGGGGGTACTTTTGTACAGAGAATATTTCACAGGGGGTACAGGGTAGAAACAAGTTTGAGAACCACTGTCGTAAGCCGTTTGTGAGCTTTAGCGGTGAAACAAGCTACAGTGGAAGTTAATAGGGCAATTATCTAGTATTTACCTTCAGAAAGGTGCTCCTTTTGCCACTGACAGGCTGAGATTAATATTCTTAGAGTTACAACATTATGGAAAGGCTTTCTAAGGAGGTCCATCTTTCTTTTAAAAAGTAAGTAAGATCCTTGAACCTGTGAAATTGCATTCGATAAAAACACCAGATTCCATGTTAATAAACAGTCATTTTAGCATCGCGATACACTTCATTCAAAGTCGACAAACAAAATAAAAACCTGTTTTGGGTTGTCTTTCCAATTTTCCAACCACCACAACTCCATTTTTTATTGACATGAACACATAATTTACCAATTTACATGTCAAAATATGTTGGCTCTACATAGCGGTGTCGGACTGGGGGGAAAAGTGAGTATCCAAGGCCCTCATGTGAGGAGGGCCCAAAAAGATGCTGGAATGACGAGCTGTGGATGCAGGGAGTGGTCCATGGTAAGGGTCTTTCTAAAAAAGGGACCAGAATTTGGTGCTACGCCCCTGGCTCTACACACACTAAAAGTACCGCTTTTCTAAATGGAGTCTGGTGGGTTTGGTGCTAGCAACTTCAGTCGCTGGTTAAATAGAAAGGTCTCAAAGAAGTTTTAAAGGTCTATCTCTGAGGGAATCCTTTCCATAATGTTGTCAGACACTAAGAATATTAATCTCAGCCTGTCAGTGGCAAAATGAGCACTTGGACTATGTTACCTGACATTATACTGTAGCTTGTTTTGCCGCTGCCAACTGCAGCGATCTCGTCCAAAACTGGACCAATGTCCAAGATTGTGGTTCTAATCTGTCACTTAGACACAGGATAAAAAAAGGTAGTAGTTACCCTTTAAGAATAGCAAATATCAGATGCTCAAGTAATATTCTTAAAGGGGACTTTAACTTCTACCAGTTATTTTCTGGTGAGATATTTGTACTTTTACTTAAGTATTGCTTTCCAGTACTTTATACAAGACTGGTAGGGACACCAAAATCTACACCTATGCATAACAAGGTTTCAAAATCTTGCAAGGATTAAATTATTGGGACTTTGCATACACCACCAGCAGCTCTTAACGCTCTCCTCTATCCACTGAGATGCGGAGCCACATCAAAATGTCAAACGGCGGTGATTTATCGGCCGGCGGTAAGTGGAACGGGTGCGGCCGCGCCGTGCAGATCGGACCATTAAAAGTCAAATCAGATGGACCTTCCTGCTCACACAATGAGACAGACAGATGAAGGACACCCTGCAGGCAGCCACACTTGATTTATTATCCCAAGATGCTTGCTGGCAATCACATCCACGGATATTGACCGACCCTCTTCACCAATTCCTCAGCCACAATAAATAACAGCTGGGATCAGCGAGCAGAATGATGGGACGACACGGTCAAGGGCCACTCAGCTGCACCAGGCCACGATGCTCAATTCAATACCGGGTGCTCGACTCAACTTATTTGCATGTGGGCTCCAAAATGATCCCAGATCCAACCCAAGTCCCTCATTCTGTCTAGTCTATAATTCTGTACTCTATTTCTTATTGCTGCTTGTTGTTGGGACGCCCTTTTGGACTGGTTTGGTTTCTACTTTGTACTCTTACATGTCACTTTACAGCACTTTGGTCAGCTTGGGTCTGTGATTAAATGTGCTCTATATATAAAACTTAAAAACAAATCATATGAGGAAATGCTGCACCGCATACGTAAACACAAATTATCCAAATACGATCCTGCAATCAATGGTGCCATGCAAATATTTTTATTTATTATTTTTTTGAACACGCCATTACTAGTGTTGGTTGGATGAAGAAAAATTAAGACCTGAGAGAAAATTAATAACTAGAACACAATACTTGTCATACTTGTCAGCCACCACCTGTCACCTGCCCAAGTTGAACACCTCAAACGTGGACTCACGTCACGCCAGACGCTCCCACTGTCAGCTGATGGTTCTTTTAGTTTTTTTAAAAACTTTTAAAAGACGCTAGTAATGATATTAAGTAGCTTGTTCTGAGTTGAAAGAATAGAGCACAGGAGGAAATAAGAGAATGAAACAAAGAAAGACAGATGAACAAAATTATACATTATTAGCTATCTTTTTAGATACTGTCGCATGCATTTTCTTGGACTAGGATAGCAACAAGATCTTGGTTGCAGCCGTGGTCCTGCTGCATCCCGCTACGTCCACTTATGCTCTGCTATGCCACGCTACACCCTGTAACGCCCTGCAATGGCATGAACTACGTCCCATTTGTAGTCACTCTTCTTGCCACTGTTCATCCCAGCCCCAACCGCCAAGAGCTTGGGTCTGGCCGAGGTTTCTTCCTAAAAGGGAGTTGCTTGCTCTTTGGGGAATTACTAGAATTGTTGGGGCTTTGTAAATTATAAAGTGTAGTCTAGACCTCTTCTATCTGTAAAGTGTCTCAAACTTCTGTTATGATTTGATACTATTACAGATCTTGAAACAACAAACTCCAGTTGTTGGATAAAAGCTGTGGAGTCCAGTATTTCTATATGAAAGACCGGAGTAAACCTACTCAATCTGGCAGCAACACATCTTCCAATATCTTCCATTTGCTCATCAGTAAGAGAAACCCATATCACACAAGATGTGACAGAGGTATTACTTGATTGAGCTATGATGAAATGATGCTAATTTCTGTAGCTGCAGTAAGGGAGGAACCAACCATTACATCGGTGGGGAACTGAATATTTTATGAGTCCAACATCAGTCTCATATAAAAGTAATAAATCTATTGTTGGGCTCGTGTGCAGAGGCAGACGTGGGAGTGTTTTCTGGGTGTGTACGTTTGTGTGATAGGCTGTGGGGGTTTTGTGTGTTTGGTTTGTGTATACGTTCACTTCCATCTCCACCTTTTATTATCCAATACACACACCAGCCCTGCAGGCAGCGACAGTTCAAGGTCCTGAGTAATTAAATGTTTTCCTGTTCAGACCCTCGGTCCTTTAAGCGTCCTTCTGCAACACGGTGTTAAGCAGATGGCATAAATATATAAACCTGACTGCTGTTGGATCATTTTCACAACTTTTACAGCAAATCACATGAACATGTGACTTATATTTATCTTTAGATTGTAAACAGAATTAATTCCAGTTAGTGGTAGGAACCTAAACCGGCCTCTTTCCAACTTAACCATCTTAAAACTCTCCTCATTAATCCAGCAATCAGGGCTCAAGACAAAGTATTTAAAAAGAGACTCATTTTAATATAAAAAAAAATGCATATTTTACATGAAAAAACAATATATTACAGGACTGGGAGATGTGTTTTTATGAGTGTATAAAAACGGAAGGAAGTCATGTGTTATAAAGGAAGGTTGGCGCCATCTGCTGGTGACAAAGGTTACTGTTGCTTTAAGAGTTGCAGCACCCGTGGGA
The DNA here is from genome assembly GCF_013103735.1 of Etheostoma cragini. NCBI lineage: Eukaryota > Metazoa > Chordata > Actinopteri > Perciformes > Percidae > Etheostoma > Etheostoma cragini. The sequence goes on from NC_048416.1 coordinate 28,041,527, forward strand.
GCTGTATGACATGAGGCTTTGCCTACTTTTCCACTCCTAAAATCTGACTGATCATAAGATTTGGGAAAACTAGAGGAAAACAAACTCAGCTGATCCGTTTCAGGAGTCGTTGGGAAGGCCAAACAGTTTGACGGTACCCGCCTCCCGGTTGTTGTCGTATTTGCCGTCCTTGTCGTCGCAAGCGTAGGCCAGCAGCGGCCTCTTTGGGTGCCAGGCAACGGTGAAGGTCGGCGAATCGCACTGAACCTCCCACAGCTTCTCTCCTACACACACATGAAACACATGAGAACGTGGAAAGGAACAACAGCTAACACACAGTCTTTGATCTGCTTGGATACTGTTTCTTAAATGTTGTTGCACACACTTAAAACAGGATTTTGAGCATCACATTTGATGCAAAAATAAAATTCCCTACACACTTAAGACCTGTTAAAGCCTCTTTCAGATGGGAACTTTTCTTTACCAGAGCTGCCGTTTGGCACAGACACTCAGCAAACCCAGGATAAACTGGGTTGGGTAGCGTTTGGGGTTTCTCAGATACCAGAGCTAAAACAATACTTTTAAAAAGATTAAAAAATATGTATACATTTAAAAAAGAAGAAGAAAAAAAAAGGACAGTCGGCGAGACTTATGAACGGCTTGTTTATTGCTACGGCCATATGGTCGTAAGTAAAAAGGTTTATTTAACCCTTGTGTTGTTTTCCCATCAACCATGAAACATTGTTATTGCTTTTACCGACATCTTTGTCCCTTTTTCAGTGTTACTGGTGCTTTTTTTGATGTTTTGTCCAAAGCTTTTATGAAGTTTCTAATGTTGACATTTTCAGCGCCTATTTTGAACGCCCATTTTTTGTGATAAAAAAATTAAAACGGGTCGAAGTCGACCCAAGGACAACATGAGGGTTAAAATAACTCATAACAAGAACTTATTTCCGTAGTAAATTGCTGCTAAATTGACAAAAAAAAAAAAAAAAACACTAGATGGGAAAAAGGGTATTTTACAATAACTTTGAATGCACCATGAGGCAGTTTCAAGTGAACGCACCATCAGTGTTTCAGCAGCAGCTTCGGACCGTTACGTCCCGGTAACGTAACTGCTAGCTAACGGTAGACTAACGTTAACCAAATTCGCATGCAGCGATGTTTCGGTTGCCTCTAACGACCGTTTTTGGTGCATCACAGTGCAGCTCTGGCATGTCAGTGGGACCAAAATCCACATTACTTGATCGTTAAGGCACCTGTGCCGTATTAGCACCGGGTGTCAGTACCCAACCCTAGTCTCCAGGGGGGTTTCCCCATTCAAAAAGTAACAATTGTTCCCCAAATAGTACAAATTGGCAGTGATAGTGTGGATTAAAGCTCCAACAAACTCAAATCCTCAAAGACACAAATCTTCATGTTCTGCCCCAGTAATGTTTGCTAAAATCAATCAGCCGTTGCGAATAACCATACACTTTGTAAAAGTTGCAATGTGGGTGTTTGATTAACCAAAACTTGTTTACTACCGCTTGTTCAGTTTCACTCTATTTTCAGAACCAACATCTACATCGTGACAAAGATGCAGCAGACAAACGGCCTCTTTGATATGGCAAACTGTCGTACTGACCCGTTTCCACCTCAGCGATGTCTATGAAGTGATCCTCGGAGGCCGAGGCCAACATCTTTCCATCATGGCTGAAGCTGAGTGTCCTCACAGGCCAGTCCAGCCTGCAGCGTCAGCAGCAATGAAAAGAAATCCCATTATTCAATAGCAGGAAAGAGTCAGCGATGAGATAACCTTAAAGTGTCAAGTCATGAGTAAATAAAGTCGTGTGGAAATTGCAGCAAGATGCAGGAGACAATTTCTCACATTGAGCACACGAATGCGTGGCCCGTTTATTTCAAAGGAAAAAATATAAATTAAATGTAAATTAAATTACATGTCTAATCAAAAGGTGTGTGGAACCACCCTTAGCAACATGGTGCATTATATATGTCACATTCACTACAGTGACATGCCGTTTTCATGCCGTGATGTGTACATCTATTTATCACTCAATGCCCAAAGAAAGTAAAAACAAAAATAACGAATAGATTTTTATTTAAATGTATTATCACATGCAAATGTAAAAAAGTATGCAGGGTTCAACATTAAGGGTTGCTCGATGACCCGGGGAAATTAAAACGCCACGTCGGGCAAGCAAATATAACAAGCTATTTGCCCATTTGGGCATCCTCATGTCATAAATGATGTTATCGTTCTCTTCCCCAGTCGACAAGAAATAGAGGAGACCCTGAAACAATCGCTGCAGCTGACAATGACCCCGAAACAATGGGCCCCGAAATAAAAATAGCCGCCCTGTGACACTTAACACCCCGTGTGTTCCAGGTGTTAGCCTCTCCCCATGTTTTGTTTCACGCTTGCAGCTGCCTGTACAACTCTCGATTGTTGAACTGGTGCGCCAAGAGTAATATCGGCACGTGTGAAATGATCAAATTAGCTTGTGATGTTTCATCAAGACTAGAAAAGCGCTATATAAATACAGCACATTTACATTTACATCGCGCTCGCGAGATTTGACACCAATTGAGTTGGTGCTTGGCGCTGTTGAAGACATTGGCAGTAAAAATTTGACATTGGGTAAGTAGGATATCTTTTCACTTGCCCGACCGGACACGTGAGAAAAAATAAATAACCTTAACGTTGAACCCTGGTATGTATTTAAATGTGAAGCATGAAACACTGACCTGGAGAAACAGCGGACACACACCAGTTCCTCCACGCTCCACAGGCTGACGAGGGCGTCGGCACTACCTATGGCGAAGTACTTTCCCATGGGGTCGAACTTGATGCAGATGCAGTTGGACGGGTGAGCGTTGATGGACTGGATTGGCTTCAGCTCCGGATAACTGCAAACAAACACACACTGGTCATTTCAGCTCCGAGACCACACGACTAAGAGACGTTGGGACACGTTTCAAGGACCTAACTAAATGTTGACACCAGGTGCGTTTTAAGGTTGTTTCCACTCAGGTGAGTAACGGGTGAATACAAGAAAGCGTTGATCACCCAAGAACCCTGAAAGAAAAGCTCCATTTACCTGGGTGGGTTTTCCTTTGGGAAATGCGGTGTTGCGTAGAGATTGGTCGGATAAAGATTAATTTTAGGGTACAAGGTTTTTCTTTAGTGGTTTTGAGTTAGTCTGTGTCCACGACGTTCCACTTTCTGGATTGTCACCATGATGTCCGTCACCTTCTGCTTTCTTTGTGTAGTAATACTAACCGGTGGATTACTGAGGACTATGGTCACCTGGTCCTCAGATCTCTGCAGGGTAAATCCAGACAACTAGCTAGACTATCTGTCCAATCTGAGTTTTCTGTTGCACGACTAAAACACGTTCAACCAAAACAAGTTCCTTAATAAAGCTATTTTGCAGAGGCACCTCGACTCCATCTGGGGTTTAGTGCTCCCCAAGACGATTGTGATTGGTTAAAGATAAATGCCAATAGACCAGAGCACAATGGTCTCACACCCAGGAATGCTGTGTGGACCAGACAGACACTGGCAAAGCAAGACTAGTTTTGAGTAGACACCACATTGGCAGAAAAAGAAATCCAGACAACATAACTACCCCACGGTGAACGTAGTTAAGGGTAGGAGGAGAAGGTAGACATTTGGCAAGTCTGCCTCACCAGAATATTGCTGCTCGTGGTGATATCGAACAGATTTACACAGCAGCAGAGGTCATAGGGCACGGCACACACATTCTCTGCCGTCTGGTTTTTACATCACCATAAAAACTATGTAGAAAATACACTGGACGGGTTTCTATATCATTTTGTTGACATCAACTTGTTTTTATTGCACCAGTGACCTACATTTTCAGAAATAAGTTACCAATGATAAACTTACCAAGCACCAATATGCTTTTTTTCCCCCTACGTAAATAAGGATTATTGTCCTAACACACACACACACACACACACACACACACACACACACACACACACACACACACACACACACACACACACACACACACACACACACACACACACACACACACACACACACACACACACACACACACACACACACACACACACACACACACACACACACACGATCTAAAATTCTTAATTAATTCTAAAAGTTATTTGTTTTTTGCATTAGTGGATGTAGGATTTTCATGTGTGCCTTGAGTTGTTATGGAGCACACGGTCCACTGTTGGCAGGGGTGTTTTGCACTTTTTAAAGAATGAACTCCATCTGCGTCATGGCAGAGGACATCAGTATGCAGAACAAGTGCATATACATATAGTGTCATATACACATATGACTATTACCAAAAACTGTCCAACAAATGAGCCTCTACATCCTGTGTGTTGCCTGAAAAAACAATATTTGGGGGATCAGCATAGAACAAAAGAAATACACAACTTGATCATCAGTTTCTTGTAGAGCCTTCCACTATCAGACTTTATATTGGTCTGAGGTATAAATTACATTATTACACCGACTGCAGAAACAAGAGGAAAATCAAAATGCCCCAAAAAGTATCTAACATCCCACTTTCAGTGGAGAGGGGCCAACTTTGAAGCCGGCAGGTTCAGACAGCTTTTTGTGAATATACTAGAAGTTTGAAAAAAAACACACATTTAGGTGTTTGCTAATTCTGCCTGGTGCTAAATTCCCTTTTGCACTCCGTCTTGGTTTCCTACCTCAGAACATTGATGCTTTCCAATACCTTTATTTGATGCCACTTCATATTCAGTCTGTAGTCTGCTGTTTGTGTGTTTTACTTGTTTTGTTTTGCTTTTACAGTAGAAAACCGCTGCTGCTGTAACAAGGGAATTTCCCCACTGTGAGATGAATAAAGTATTATTTGATCTACTCTAGAAGTTGAAAAAAAAATACAAATCCAGATGTTTGCTAATTCTGCCTGGTGCTAAATTGCCCGTTGCACTGCGTTCTGGTTTCCTACCTCAGAACATTGATGCAGCCGTTGCCGTTGGTGAGGAAGAACATGTCGTTGTCGTTGTTCCAGGAGATCTCGTTCACCTCGAACTTGAACTGCTCCTCTGCTCTGGAGCGGTGGGTCTTGGCGTCGATGAAGGTCACCACATCATCTTTGTTCCCGACAGCGATGGTCTGACCATCAGGACTCCAGCAGATGTTGATGTTCTCTCCTAAAAAAAAAAAAAAAAAAAGACATATGAGACTATTTAAAAATCTCATAGGAGTAGTGGTGGAAGTGTGCACACCAATGAGTTGCCGGGCAAACAGGAACTGGACACAAGTTAAAACTATTCAAATCTCTCTTTCAATAACTGTGATTTACCAGGGAGGGTATTCATATTTATCGAACTTGGAAAGGGTTTTAACTAACTTTTAACTATTAACTAATGGTTTTCAAATCTAAAATTTGAAAAGAATGCAATTAGCTAATCATGAAGGCCGCGATACATAAAATGGGAATAATTAGTTGAACGTTTAACATGTTTTATTCTTTTTAATATTGTATTTAAATTTTTTAGCAACATAATTGCTGGAATATTGTCACTTATCACAGATTGTGGTGCCGTTTTTATTTGTTATGCCTTATTTAACATGATGGTAGACAGTGCACCATGTACATAGATACTGCTGTTGAACTGAGGCATATCAGACATCTCATGTTTCTTATTGGATATGTTTTAATTATTATTATTATTTTATCTTTAGCTTTTGTGATGAATGTGCAATGTTTGACTCTCTTAATGTTCCATGCTTATTTTAAAAAACACTTACTGGCAGTTCATATCCATTTTTGCATTAGAAAGACAGTTGTTTTGATGTTTTTTAGTGTTATTAAGATCCATGGCATGTTTTATTTCATTGAACTATACTTTTGATATCTTTTTTTTGTTTTTTTAAAACTCAAATCATATTGTAATCGCCACATCTGGCAGGAAAATCGCAATTCAAAATAATTCAGCGCCCACCTCATGTTTACTCTTCTTCTAGTTTTAACTTTCATGCCCTAAACTCGTGGTTTTGAGACTTGGTAAATTAGCAAAATGACTTATGGGTAACATGTTTTGCAGCATATGGATAAGTTTACTTTTGTTGTTAATTTGGGCGGAGGAAAACCGAGCAGCAGGGAGGAAGCAGAGTGTCTTTTCGGTTCGGTCGGTCGTAGGAGGTGTAATTCGGGAAGTGTCAGTGTAAGATCTGGCGCGTTGAGTCATGCTGTTAAGCTTCTGGCTGACAGTCTGCAGCCATGCTAACTTCCATAGAAGTTCTCACATAGTATTCCTGTTAGATGACATCTCGCACCACTCTATGCTCTTTAAAAACTGGATGAAGATTATTAACCAGATAGAAAACAGACTTTGGGCAACATGTCAAATGTTGGATTTAATTCTCATTTCACTCCATACTAATGCCTTTTGTTAATTAAATCAAATCCATACATGTCTAATTTACATTTTATATTTGCAATTTCTATACATTTGTTTGTTACATACATATCTCTTGGTATATCCCTTGTGTTGTCTTCCTGTCAAAATTGAAAATCACCATTTTTTATTGAGGCTTTTAATCAATGTTTAACTTTTTCTTACGTTTTTGTCCCTTTTTTTCAACTCTTTTGATGCCTTTTTCAATGTTTGCCACCTTTTTTTACGTTTCACAATACCCAACACTAACTTGTTAACTTTAGTTTTACAGTTATTTTTGGAATTTATGGTCAATAAAAATCATTTATAGGAAATCATACCTAATGCTTGAGTTAGAAAAGCAGAAATTGGGAATTATTTTGACTAAAATTAAAGGAATGGATGTTGATGATAATCACAGACTGGAATATGTCAACATTTACTCAATACTATTTAAAAACCACTTCAATTTGTTCTCCAAATGCTATAAAATTGAGTAAGACGCCCCAAAATTTATGAAAGTAGAGATTTGTACTTAGCAAAGAGCGTTGTTGATGACATTCCTGTTAGATGACTGCCTACGTAGTTATCAGAAATCACATCACGCTCCACTCTAATCATCTTCATCCAGTGTTTAAAGAGGAAAACAGACTTTGGGTAACATGTCAAATGTTGGATTTAATTCTCATTTCACTCCTAACTAATGCTTTTTTTTTAATTAAATCAAATCATCTAATTGACATTTTATATTTTCAATATCTATGTATTTATTTATTTGTTACATAATTATTAAAATATCTTGGTGTGTACATTTTGAAAGCCCCCGTGGATCAAAACCCCAGGCACCACATGTGATAAGGTCCTACCTTTTGTATTGACAGTCGCGATACATTTGGTGGTCCGGACGTCCCATATGCGAATGGTCTTGTCTCCGGAGGCTGTGACAAACAGATCCGGGTTGGTTGGATGCCAGCAGAGCTGATCCACACTGTCTCCATGACCTCTGTAGTTGTTCTCCTTCACCTGGGGAGAGACAACAGAGAGAACATTTAACACACGAGAAAAGCTATTTAAACACCAACGTAGTAAATCTGAGATATCAGGAGTTTTTGACAGTTCTCTCATCAATGGTAACATTATTGCATCTAAATAAAATCTCATATTAGCACTTATACATTTAAAAATGAGTTCCACTGTGGTAGTTTTACTGTAATATGTAAAAACAATAATGTAAAAAAAGTCAATTCAGAACGAGGGTAAGTGAAGAGTAAACATCTTTGTGATGTGTTTTTCATGCAGAACATCATTCAGAAAACCTGTAATTTAAGGGTCTACTTGTTTATTAGCATACCTCATCAAGAAGCATGGACAAAAACAAGTATGACAGCATCCCTAAAATATACTCTTTAGTTCGGCAAACTCTTTAGTTGTTCAAAGTGTGAAAATAAATCAATATATAACGTTACACCTCGTGTTTATTACTCTTATGTGCTCTTGCGTGAAAATATAAACATAGTATACTATATTATAAATAAGCAGGTATTCACAAGAACATATTTATTATAGTATTATTGTAAACTATGCGTTAGCTACATACTGATTGTTTCTATTTGTCTATTAACGTTATCTTCTTTAGACATTTCGGCAATGAAAATGTTAAAGTAACAAAAGGCATAAACCGTAGAATTGAGCAGTAATTAAGGCCATAGTTATTGGCTGTGGATATAATTACAAGCCGACATGTTCCATACATATGTGACTCAAAATATTATAGCCTGTGTGAATTTGTTGTATTTGTTTGCGTTTCCTAAATTAACCGGGAGCGAAACCCTGCGCGTCCATCCCATCCACTCTCTGAAACGATGCTAATGCTAGCATGCTAGCCGAAGACTCACCAAACGGTCCTTTTCCAGGAGAAAAACGCTGGCTGTTTTGTCAAACGACCCGGAGGCGAGCCTCCTGCCATCACAGCTCCACGCCACCGAGTGGACTTTGGCTGTGTGAGCCGGGAATTCTCGACTTTTGTTGTTATTTTTGAAGCTCTCCTGCATCTCCTGGTAGTACTGCGACGCCATCTTGGTACGTCTACGTAATGCTTACGCGTCTGTCCGTTTATGACCATTAGCGCCATCTTCTGCTTCGGAGTGTAAACACACGTTTACATTTAAATCCTGTTGGATAATTTAATCAAATAAATGTGCTTCTTTACCTTTCCATTATTGTATTCATGGAAGAATCCAATATTCCAGACTTTTAAAAAGTTGTCGTTGTTAATTTGCTTACACATAATAAAAACCACGCCATTATTTCAATATTTAGGCTACAGTCAAGGAGAGGAGGCCTCGGGGAAGACCCAGGACTAGGTGGAGGGGACGTGCAGCTGGGAGGTGGCCTCGGGGAAGACCCAGGACTAGGTGGAGGGACGTGCAGCTGGGAGGTG
>NC_048416.1:28050535-28052277 GCF_013103735.1 Etheostoma cragini
CGGGGAAGACCCAGGACTAGGTGGAGGGACGTCCAGCTGGGAGGAGGCCTCTGGGTAGACCCAGGACTAGGTGGAGGGACGTCCAGCTGGGAGGAGGCCTCTGGGTAGACCCAGGACTAGGTGGAGGGACGTTCAGCTGGGAGGAGGCCTCGGGGAAGACCCAGTACTAGGTGGAGAGATTATATCTCAAACCTGGCCTGGAAACGCCACGGGATCCCCCTGTCGGAGCTGGTTGATGTGGTTTGGGAAAGGGAAGTTTGGGGTCCCCTTCTGGAGCTGCTGCCCCCTGCGACCCAATACCGCATAATCGGATTAAGATGGATGGAAGATGGATGAAAGATGGATGGATGGCTACAGTCAACCTCTTGACAATTTCTGTCAAATGGCTATGAAATTGAAATTAATTCACTTAAGGTGTACATGTAGGACATGAGCATGTATGTATGTTTCAGACCTGTGTGTAGTGTAAATTGTAATTTCCCCGTAAGGGATCAATAAAGAGTATACATTTATTTAAAAAATGTAATTATAAATCACACCTACCAGGGGCTTTTTTCAGACACACATTGTTTATAGTAATTAAATAGTCCCTCATTAGCATCTTGTGGGCTAGGGCTACTAGTCACATGCCCTGAAACTGGGGGACATCAAGGCTTTGACATGGAGCTATTAAGCATAACATCCGCAAAGGCCGACGAATATCAAACATTGAACTAACATCCCCATAATGATAAGGCTAACAATGCACTAGCCGCCCTTTTTCAAGATAATTTGAAATTAAAATACCCGTGCTCTAGCTAAATGTACTTATCTGACTAACCATAACGTTAACGTTACACAGGCCGGTAGGGTTAGCTAACGTTGGGATTCATTGTACGTTACCCGACATCCCTTAACTTTAACGCACCAAGTGCGAACCAAGGTGGTGCGAACCAAGTGCCGCACCTCAGTCAGACTTTGTATTGGTTAGTTTTATTTTTTGGCTAAGTGGTGATGTAGTGAAGTAAAAGTATACATTTTATTTAGGAAATGTAGTGGTGTAAAAGCAAAAGTTTCTGGAAATATAAATAACGAAGTAAAGTACAGATGTTAAAATTCTACTTAAGTACAGTAAAAAAGTATTTGTACAATTTGTATTACAACACTGCTGCAGTGTTTCCTACACCACAAAATACAAACGGGGTGGATTAATAAACAATTTATTAATGATTTAGATCAACTTTAGAACAATAAAGCCGTAGTATTAGGAGCAATTGGGAGCTCTAGAAGGTTAATTAGGTGATGTAAAAATAAATTAAGAGTAATAAAATGAGTATCCTTAGCTTAACAGCCCTTCATATTTATTACTTTGGGCTATGACTGCCACTTTAATGCCGGTGCGAGTGGTTTTCACGTTTAAAAAAAAAAACACTGTTGCAAAAGAACACGCCTTTCTATAGGACTTAACACAAATAGGAAATTCATGAATGAAACTGAATCAGCAGAACTTCAGCCTGAGTTGAATGTTTACAAGTCTTATAGTTAATGATAACAGAGATGAGCTGATTTTTTTTATCTCTAATTTTATTGAATTTGTTTTAATTCGGAGCACCCGGATGAAACTCTAAGAGCTTAAGTCCTGCCTCATGTGTCCCCTGGACCCTGTCCCTCCATCACGGTGGGCAGAGGCCTGTGGACGAGGTGCAGGTGTAGATATGAGCTCTTTATAACATTCAGTTTGAAGGGGAAAAAAACACATTTTC
>NC_048416.1:28052377-28054495 GCF_013103735.1 Etheostoma cragini
AGGCCTGTGGACGAGGTGCAGGTGTAGATATGAGCTCTTTATAACATTCAGTTTGAAGGGGAAAAAAACACATTTTCCTTCGAAATAGCTATGTCTGAGTTAATGTTTTTTTTTGGAAAATATGTGTGAGGAAACCCTAATACTTTTGTTATATTCAGTGTAATAACAATCTTTCTTCTGCCTCTGCAGATATCAGAGATGGCTTTACACGCAGATGAGAAGAACCCTGTTTTCTGTGATTTCTTCAGGTGATCTTTGAAACAGCAGGCAATACAGTCTTCTAGTGCTGGTTCCCCTAAATACATGGAGACCATCATTTCTTCTGCACAGCCCCACTTCTTACACACGTCTTGGAAAATGACCTTATCAAGGTTTCTGAATGTTTTTGTGGTGGTGTTGAAATCGACACCCTCAACTTGGGCCCATGTTTTTTTCAGCAGGCGGTCAATAAAGTCCTCAGTGTTGACAAGTTTGCGGTCTACTTTTGCATTGTTGAATGTGCGTGTAAGCAGCTTCTGCAGGATCACCTTGATGGACATTGTGTTTGACGTCTTTGCCGTTGCCTCCTCAGACGCCTCTGCTGACTGTGTTGGTGTGATGGTTCCTGGTGCCGGAGAGTGGTTTTCCAATCGGCCTAGAACTGCTTGACTGTGGCCGTCTGCCATAGTGTACAACCACCACCTCAGCATTCCCAGGAAACTCCACATTTTGTCCTGCATGTCAGCATACAGTTCAGGATGTGTCCTGTGAGATGCCTTATCTTTAATGGCATCCTGGACAATATCGGGCGCCATCCCAGGTGAGATGTTACTGAAGAGGAGATCACTTAGTGCCTTTGTGAATTCCAAGTCTTTACCTTTGGAAATCTTCTTGAGGTTCCTGAATACAGCAGATTTGTTTCCACCGTATGCTTTTCCACCATGCGGTGACTGAAGCAGCAAGTCAATATTATATAGGAGTGACCACACTGACTGCCCACTTTCAACTTTGGAGCCCTGGTAGAATTTGGCCTTCAGTTGCATCAGCATACGATGAATCCAAGTTTTGGCAAAGCACTTTGCAAGAAAGGTTTTGATCATGTTTCCTATTTTTTTGCGCTTCAGCTTTTGTTCTGCTGCATCTTTTTCGTCCAAACTCTCTGCAATTGACTGAGCAATGTCTCTTGCAAAAGTTGAAATCTCCAGAGAGATTTCATATTTTAGTTGCTCATGCTCTGCCTGTGGCACTTTGTCTAGAAGAGGTTCAGTGATCTTATTCATCTCCTCACTAATTATAAATTTGACCACTTGAGCTGTTGTCATCTCAGAGCTGTCCTTTGGTGAAACCGCAAAGCTTTCTGGTTCCTCAGAGGCGGTCGAACTTCGTCTCTGACTACGTGGTCGGACGATTTTCATCCTGGCTGTGAACGATGTCAACATTGTGCAGGCTTGACTAATCATAGCATTTAGTCTTTTTGAGGGAGTGACACGCAATGTGCGCGTCTCTGCCGTGTCCTCACTAGTGGCAGAATTGCAAATATCTGCAACCTCTTTAGCAAGCAAGTTGGTCAATGATATTGCGCTGACACAGGGAGCTTGGTCTTCAACTTTCAAAACCTTGCCAAAACTCTGAGAGAGTTTATTGCCAATACTGGACAGTACATTCTCCTCAGAAAAGACTACATTTTGGCTGCTAGCCTTTAACAAGGCTTGGGACAGTGTTTTTGTTATGTCCAAAAGTAGTTCAGCCAATAAAACGTGAGTGGCACGATCAGGGGTGCCTAAATTAATCAACCCCCACTGTTCTTTTGTCATCCTTTTAGAAAAGGATTTGATCGCTGGGAGAATTACTTTGATTTTAATCTCTGGCATGTCTTCAGTTTCAGGGGTTACCGGTTTAGGCTCGAAAACTATTGCTCTAGAATTATATTTAGCTTCCATGGTGTATTTTGATTGTCAATAATTTTGATGGTCGAATACTTCGATGGTTGATGATTTTTGTTGAGATAACAAACTGGTCCGTTGATTTAACAAGCTTATGCGCTGCTCACGTCTCACTCACGTCTTGTTTCCAAGAGAAATTCAGCAAGAATGAACTATCAGTCAAATCACCTCTATTTACTGTCTCTGCTGACATCAT
>NC_048416.1:28054595-28057381 GCF_013103735.1 Etheostoma cragini
TCTTGTTTCCAAGAGAAATTCAGCAAGAATGAACTATCAGTCAAATCACCTCTATTTACTGTCTCTGCTGACATCATACGATCAATGGATCAAAGACATCAAAAAGGAATTCTAGAATCTCACTAACTGTTCCATAAGCCCCGCCTACCCAACAATGACTGCTGCTTAGCAACGGTTCCTTGGCACCGGCAGAACCTTTTGGCAAGTTTCAGTAAAAAAGTGGTTAAAAATGTCCATTACCCTCTCTTAGACTTCACGTAACATCTTGTTTACCTGGACCGACATTCAGAAGAAACATTCAGTTTATAATGCAGCAGCGTATTAAATATGTCTTTTAGATGTATTACAAGTTCCTCAGTTGTTTGTGGGTCATTTGGAAGCAACGTTTATTGAGCATCTGGACGTCTTTACGTTACACGCTCTGTTGATGTGATGGACAGTAAATCAGAATTCTGCCCAGAAACATTTTCGCGACACAGTCGACAAAGGAACAAAAAAAAGTGTCCAGTCAACAAAGGGTTGGGAGGGAAGACTGCTTCGTTGCTGTTAAACTCCACGGTAAGCACTAGTTCATCTTAACGTAGCTATAACGTTAGCTAATACAATATTTTGTACGTTTTCGCATGTGGAAGTTGATGTTCATATGACAAATAGCAAGATATTTTAGCTACTAGCTAAGTTAGCTACGCTATGTCATGGTTAAAGGTCAGGCTAACATCGAACTAGCCGCCCTTTTGACATTCATTTAAAATTGAAATACCCATGCTCTAGCTCGCTAATTGTAGCTACTAATCTGACCAGCTAGCTAGTAAGCGAACCATAACGTTAACGTTACACAGGCCATTAACGTTAGCATAACGTTGGACAAAATTGAACGTTACTCGATATCCGCTAACGTTAATGCTAGCGTTAGCTAGCTAGCTAACAGCAACCGAAAGCCGCACCTCAGTCGTACTTTTGTAACACTTTGGCTTGTATCGGTTAGTTTTATTTTGTTGGCTTAAATGGAACTGAAACCTCAACTGGGAACATAATGCTGAACAGATTTGTTATCGAATGAAATGGAAAGGTAAATTCGGAATACAGCGTTAGATAATCTGTCAACTAGCTAGCTAACGTTAAATCATGGTTTTAAAAGGGTAAGAAGTTCAGGGGGCGTCTAATTGCATGACGGTCGTCCTTATTAATACGTTATAAGGTTTTATTTTTACCCTGCGTAAACCCCCAAATTGCACTATCTAGCCAGCTAACTGTAAAACGGTTAGTTTCTTTACACTCGGCATGAACGTTAAATCTGGTTAACGACTGATTTTAAAAACGGGGTTTGGAGGGCAAACGGTCATAAAATACCAGTTATTAGACGGTGACAGTTTTTGTTGGCTAACTATTGACAGCCGTATAACTTTGTTTTACGTTTTGTTGAAGCTAAATTGACCATAAACCTAGCTAGCTAAAGTTAGCTACATAAAACTGACTGTGTCCACGTTCGGACACCGCTCGCTGCTATTGGCCATATCCGGACACTTCAGCCTGACGCACTTTGTGGTCTTTTCGCAGTACTTTAGCTACATCACCGAAATGTTAACCGAATTGATGTATACCCATGTATGAAATTACCTATATGTAAATGGTCATTTAGCGTCACCACGTGTCCACGTTCGGACAAGTATTGGCTCACGTTCTATCAAAATATCTGTTAAAATACGAATATAAATGATCTCTTGATGTTTTAAGTTAATTTAATGGTGTAAAACTATCAAGTGACTTCTTACCTTTCTAACGGTGTATGGCGTTAACTTGTTACTTTAGTATTTACTTTACAGGAGCCCGCTAAAGAACGCTATTGCTGATGAATCAGCCGTGCGCTACCCTTGGCCATAACCGGACACTGCTACAGACAGTTAGTTAAAGAAAGTCCCATCAACGCTGTCAAAACTACCGGATCTTACTCCTGTCCATTCCGATAAAATACCATGATTCAACAACTCTGAATTATGCAATAAGAGCTCCTTAATGTCCAGTTCAGTAAAAATAGAGGAGGAAAATCCGTCGCTTGAGCGTTCCTACGTCTTTTCCACTTTCATATACTAATTAGACATCTAAATGACCATGTACATGTAGGACATTTCATACGTAGATTGTTAGATGGGTAAACATCAATTCGTTTAACATTTTGGTGACGATCGGAAATGTAAAATACTGCGAAAAGACCACAAAGTGTGTCAAGCTGAAGTGTCCGGTTATGGCCAATAGCAGCGAGCATGGCTAAAGTTCTATCAACATATCTGTTCAAATACGAATATAAATTATCTATTAATGTTTTCAGTTCATTTAATGGTTTTAAACTAAACTATAAGTTCTTACCTTTCTAACAGTATATTGTTTAAACAAATTAGTTAAGCTTTTACTTCATAAGAGTTGGCCAAAGTAAGCTAACACCGCTGATTTTGCCGTACGCTACCCTTGGCCATAACCGGACACCGCTATTTCCTCAATATAAACAATGGTCGCTACTGTTTTTTCTGAGGTTTTAATTTGCATCAGTGCTGTCAAACCTTTCGGGATCCTACTTCTGTCCTTCACAATAAAATTGCATGCGCCAACAACTCTGAATTATGCAATAAAAGGTCATTATTTTCCGTTTTTAGCCTATATCGCCACCTGCTGGATGAACTGGATAAATTACCAATTCTCATTTGCAACAGATTGCATGAAAATAAGCTCTCTCTCTAATATATGTATATATATATATATATATATATATATATATATATATATATATATAT
>NC_048416.1:28057481-28064447 GCF_013103735.1 Etheostoma cragini
GACCAGGAGATGGAGGATGGTGTCCCTCTGCAGGCAGGCTCGTCCGGGATGGTCTGCCGCTGGTGGCAGGCAGCCGGGCACCGTGGGAGGCACAAGAGGGGGCAGAGGGTGCTGAGGGACCGGCGATGGAAATGCCGGAGCTGGCTCCTGGTGCAGCCCGGAGGGGCTGAGCTCTTCTGCGGCTGGGGCGGGAGCCGCCAGGCAGGGTAGAGGAAGTGGCTGCCGGGCCGGTGTCTCTGGTCCGCTGCTGCTCTCGGTCTCTTCTAGCCAGAGCTTGGGCCTCCTGTCTTGCTGCACGGTCCTCCACCTCCTCGATGGTGTCAGACATCTCCTGGGCCGTCAGTATCCTGGCCTTGGTGGTATTCCTCCTGACATTGCCAGTTCTTCTTGTATAGTTGATTTCGGCCAGGAGGTGGGCCAGGTCTACCGTTATCCGGCCTGATGTAACCAGGGGGTGGGAGAGGTAGAGATTGGGAGAGGCCGGTTGATTCTGGGGATGAGGGATAGGGGGTTGGTTGACTTTGGGACAGGGGTGTTATGGGGTGGGTAGGTGCACTCTGGGGTGGGGGTGTTATGGGGTGGGTCACATCTGGCCCAGCCCAGGAAGATGCTGATGAGGTTGGTGGAGGTGGTGGGGAGGTCCCACGCACGGACGGCATGACCCGTGACCAGTCAATGGCCATAGGGTCCAGAGGGTAAAGGCCACACTTCCTAAACCCAGCCACCACAAGCCCCCTCACCCTCACCCTCTGGTATGAGTCCCTTAGGACCCTTGAAAACTCCTTCTTGGAAACCAGAAAGGAGTGGTTCACTGCCGACAGATCTCCTGTAACACCAGAGAAATCTGCCTTCAAGGGTCCGAAGAAACTCACATCCAGTGGCTGAAGGATGTTTAGACGTATGCGGTGGCTGGCAAAGGAGAATGACCCCCCCCCCCTTTGTGCCGCCCGTACGAGCTCCGGATCCAGGTGGGACACATGTCCATCCATAACCAGCAGCAGCGGGCGCTCCTGGGTGGCAAACTTGAGGAAATGCCCGACAAACCACTTCCTGAACAGCTCACTGTCTATGTACCCTGCCTGCGACTTCCTGTAGAGGGCATTGGGAACCCCTACTTTATTGTAGGGGCCCCCTGGATATCCCCCCTTGTAAATAATAAATGGGGGGATATCCTCCCCAGCCGCGTTCAGGCAGGCCAGGACGGTGATGTGCTCCCTCGTTCCCTGGGCCTGCCTGTATGCATGCTTGGCCCCCCGGGGCACGATGACGTTCCTTCTGCTCACCTCTCTTTTTCTGCTTCTGTCTCTGTCTTTATTCCTGACTTTTCTGACTCACTTTTCTTTGTTTTTATGCAGCCAAGAACAAGAGTAAGCTAACTGAGTTACAAACATTGAGCTCCAAATAACATTCAATCTTTGTCTACATATGCAATAGATAGCTATATTGGAGGTTAATCTAGCTATAAACTTATAACCACATTTACCACTACTGGCTTTTAACAAATTATACCCTCTCTATTAAGCACATGCAGTTGATAGCTAATTTATGAATAAACTTGATGTTGCTAGGCCTCTAAACATACAAACTGCCTAGAAAGAGAAGTGTAAAAGCTAGCAAAAAAAATGCAGACTCAGGCTAACGCTAAATCATGTCAGCAGTACAGTAAAAATATAAACATTTTAGAGTGAAAGATCGTCGCCCGAGCGTTCTTACTACTTTCCCTCATCAACGTCACTTTCATATACTAATTAGACATGTAAATGTCCGTGTACATACACGAAAATCCATACATAGATTGTTTGATGGGTACAAATCAAGTGTACTTACAGTTTGGGCGATGATCGCAAATTAAAAGGTGGTGTCTGAACGTGGACACAGTGACGCTAAATTAACTTACAACATCAATAGATCATTTATATTTGTATTTTAACAGATATTTTGATAGAACAATAGCCAATACGTGTCCGAACGTGGACACAGTGACACTAGCGGTTTATAATCAGCTTTAACAAGGACTAAATCCGTTCGATGGACATATTGAAACACATTTTACTTTGAGATCAATACAAACATCAATATCAAACTTGATTTGATTGGTACTACTACTGGTATCATCTATAAAGCAAGGGTAACTTTGGTGAACTGTTGGTTGTTGTATGTTTGCTTGTTAGTAGAAATATCTGGTTAAGAAATATCCACCATCTTCTACAAAATGTCAGCATTACACCGTGTCCATTGCAAAACAATAGTTTGCAATACTAAAAACACTGCATCCTCGCAAAAGAGCATTGTTTGTTGACAGCTTTCAGTTTTAATGTTGGCATGATGTATAGTGGAAGATCAGAAGACGTGGGCAGGAGTTGTGAGAGAGGGCAATGCTCAGATGAAGGACATCCTACCCCAATAATAGTGTGTGTGTGTATGTGTATAAACCTGATCAACAAGTGAAAACACTCAGGTATATTGTCTTATAAGCTTTTTGTATGATGCAAATTAAACACCTGTAATCCAAATCTGTCCAGTTTTCCAAACGTGCCGTGAGGGAGAGATACCACACATCCTTCCTGCTGCTGTCAGACTTTATAATCAACACTGCTCCAAGTAGACCACACCTATCTGACAATTTACTCATGTGCAACATCAATCTGTACACCTTATTATGCAATATCTCTCTAATAATCTCTAATAACTCCTCTGTGCAATACTCTGAATACGGTGTTATTAAACTTTCTGTCTGTATCATTAACTGTTTTAATTGCTTTATTCTTGCATTTTTACTGATGCGTTGTCATTGCACTTTCCCTTTGATGCAGTATCACTGAAAATGTTCCCACTGTGGAATTCATTTTTATCTTATTAAAATGTTTTATATGTTAGTATTTTTCAGATCTCTCAATTGCCATTATGACAAAAAGGACATGTGAGACATTCGGAAAGCTGCCATATTCCCAGTCAATACTTTGCCAAATCATCTGTGGTAAATTTACAAAAATCATAATTGAAAGTTGAAATAGGAAGTAAAGAGAGGGAAGCATAAATTGCAACTTTTGGTGTCAAAAGTAAATACTTTTTAAACCGTTGTGATTACCATGAAACCTTGATTTTAGCCCTTTTAGAAAGAATGTTACGACAAATTTTATGGGACGATGTATAACATGCTATTTAAAGCTTTCATTTAGAAAGTGATCTAAATATGTATTGTCAGAATGCCGCTTTAACAGTGGTTGAGGCTAGATGCGATACAGCTACTGTGACAAAACAAGAGTTTAATTTAGGCACCAAAACGAGTAGTCCAGTTCAGGAAACAGATCGGGAAATTTAATTAAAACACTAGTGGAACAGAACGTGGTTTCCTTGGTGAAAGCATTACAAATATGTCATTATATTAGTCATAACTTAGCAAGATTTTTGCGATGTATTATATACGTTGGAACGATGTTTCATATACGTTGGAACAATGTATTATATACGTTAGAACGATGTATATGAGCCCGCATCTGTACGATGTATTATATACACGTTAGAACGATGTTTTATACACAATGGAACAATGTATTATATTCCTTTGTATTAACGATATGGTATGATGAATTACATAATATGTTAGAACGATATAAATATGCCTGCATCTTTATGATGTATTACGTTAGAACAATGTATTATATATGCTAGAACAATGTATTACTTATGTTGGAACAATATATATATATATGGCCGCATCTGTAGGATGTTTTATATACGTTGGAACGATGTAAATGAGCCCGCCTCTGTAGGATGTATTATATACGTTAGAACAATATATTTTACACATTAGAACGATTACATTGCCATAAACATTAGAATTATGTAAGTATACGTCGCGGAAGGAGCGGCTGCATGTCGTTGAAACGTCTACATATCCCCGCCTTATTTTGATTACATTGCCAATACCTCGTGGAGACGTATGTGTGCTTACTGGGGAATCTGTTAAATCAATTTGGTATAAATGTACATTACGGTAAACTTGAATGCACGTCATATGAAAGGCATTTAGGAGATTATCCACACAATTCTTGCCTGGCTGTATTTATTCGTGTTGACCACGCCCCCGGCCACTATCAGAGGTGCCGCTTTTAGTTGATTGCTGGTCTTTGAGGATTTACGGTAGCTAACTAGCTATAGCGTTAGCTAATCTGTCAGCTAACGTTACACCAACGTTACGTATAATGGCAGGCTAACGTTCGTACTTAATACAATGGGATTACAAGGTTTTATTTTTACTGTGCTCATCGCCAAATGACACTATGTAAAATAGTTAAGTAAGACTGTGGTTTGTTACTGTACACCATGCATTAAATCTGGTTAACAACTGACAATCACAAATAAAGCAAACTTGCTATAAAAAGTAACTACACACTGTTTTCAGGCAATGTTACTGATGACGTTCAAACAAGCATGTGTGTTTTTTGAGAAAACTCTTTATACTGCAAGCTATATTCATTTTATTGTTATTTACTTATATATTGTTTTATTGCCATTACCAGTTATCCCTGTTTTCCTATATACTAAAGTTTAGTTTGCTAAATATATCAACATTTTTGTTGGATATTGGATGTTAAAAGGAAATGGAAAAAGATAGAAAATAAATATATGTGTAAGCTGTAAAATTGTTACAGCAGGTATGGAAAAATGTTTGTATTCAACCCTGTTGACCCTTAACCTCCGCCTGCAGGGACCTGGACACGCGGGCGAAGAACGAGCGTACCGGGCGATGTTCCGGCTGACGCAGGACGAGCGTGTGGACGGACACACGGACTGCACGCTGTGGATGCCGTTCGCCAAGATGCACGTGGTCGTGCTTTTCATCTCCAACAACCCCGTCTGCTTCAACAAACGCTAGCAACAAACATACGTTTCTGATCTGCTACTACACTATGATTGTTTTTTTGTTTTTTATAACTGTTTCTTCTGTTTTTATTTTTTAACTGTTTTTTTGACCGTTTTTGTGTAAAGCACTTTGAATTTCCCCGTTGCTGAAATGTGCTATAGAAATAAAGCTGCCGTGGCTTGCCTATAACACTAGATTTATCAATCCATGATGGGAATTAAACTCACAGGCATCAGTTGGCTGACTGTAGCTGAAGTTTAGACAGTTTACAACAGTTTAATCATGATCTTTGATAGATAGCTTCCATATTGCATGATGTTTACCTGCGAGCTGTAACACACACAGACACCTGCACAAAACACACACACACACACACACACACACAGCTCTACTACACTGTCCTCCGCCCAGCTAACAATTGTTGGTTCCCAGAACATTTGGTTGTATTTTTGGTTGTGTTGGAACGTTAGTTTTTGGTTACATCGAATGTTCTCAGAACGTTCCCCTAACGTTATCTTAATGTTGAGACCTTTAGCGAACGTTCCCCTAACGTTGCAACCTTTAGCGAACGTTCCCCTAACATTGCAACCTTTAGAGAACGTTCCCGTAGCTTGATCCTAGCATTGCAACCTTAAGAGAACTTCCCCTAACAATATCCTAACGTTGCAACCTTTAGCAAACGTTCCTCTAACGTTGCAGCCTTTAGAGAATGTTATCCTAGCGTTGCAACCTTTAGAGAACGTTCCCCTAAAGTTATCCTAGCGTTGGGACATTAAGAAAACTTCCCCTAACGTTATCCTAACGTTGCAACATTTAGCAAACATTGCCCTAACGTTGCAACCTTTAGAGAATGTTATCCTAGCGTTGCAACCTTAAGAGAAAGTTCCCCTAAAGTTATCCTAGCGTTGCAACTTTAAGAGAACTTCCCCTAACGTTATCCTAACGTTGCAACCTTAAGAGAACTTCCCCTAACGTTATCTTAAAGTGCAACCTTTAGCGAACATACCCCTAACGTTATCCTAGCGTTGCAACCCTTAGAGAACGTTCCCCTAACTTTATTAGACTTAGACTCAGCTTTATTAATCCCTTTGGGATGACTCCCGCAAGGAAATTAAAGTTACCAGCATCCGATACAGCATGAGAAGGAGAAAAAAGACAAGAATACAACACAAATCACAATAACAATGACAATAACAATAACAAGCGTTGCCACCTTTAGAGAACGTTACCTCTCTCTCTCTGATTTATTTCTCATTACAAACAATAACAGAAGATGGGAATCATTTCAAAAATGTTTTAGCTATCTATGGTTGTTTGATTGCTAATGTCAGCTCAAAACGCCATTCATCTTGGTAGCCAGCAGTGAAAAAAACTTTGTTAAGTAGGTCCATTTTTATTGTATTAATACTAAAGAAGTCTCTCGTAAGCATCTTGTATGATACTTGTCGCGAAGTGATGCATAAGCAACTCACATATTCACTTGTTGGATAGTGACGTGTGCATGACTCAAATCTGCACTCAACTCACATCAGGGAGTGACACTGAGCCTTATTTAGTTTTATCGTCTCATAAAGACGTGATTAAGAAGCCCACTCGTGGCCCAAGAGGCTGCAGTGCAGTCTTGTATACTTAAATTTAATCCTTGAGTAAGAGTACTGGTATTTTACTAGAAAATAACTAGTATAAGTTAGATTAAAAGTTTTGTATCTGACTTTTTGTGTACTTAAATATAAGTCATTTGGTGATATTAAATGTACTTGTGTTAGAAGTTGAATTAGAAATTAACCTTTTGGCCAAAGGTGTGTAACGTTATCTTCATCACCATTGTCGAATGTTTACAGTTTTTATAGTAAATCACAAGAGATAAGCAGATTTTTTTTTCCAATTTTATTGCATTAGTTGTTATACAGTATGTTTTAATGCAGTTAATGTGGGAGAACCGGAGCACCCGGATAAAACTCTAAGAGCTTAAGTCCTGCCTCATGTGTCCCCTGGCCCCTGTCCCTCCATCACTGTGGGCGGAGGCCTGTGGACGAGGTGCAGGTGTAGATATGAGCTCTTTATAACATTCAGTTTGAAGGGGAAAAAAACACATTTTC
>NC_048416.1:28064547-28074570 GCF_013103735.1 Etheostoma cragini
TCTTGTTTCCAAGAGAAATTCAGCAAGAATGAACTATCAGTCAAATCACCTCTATTTACTGTCTCTGCTGACATCATAGGATCAATGGATCAAAGACATCAAAAAGGAATTCTAGAATCTCACTAACTGTTCCATAAGCCCTGCCCACCCAACAAGGACTGCTGCCTAGCAACTGTTGCTTGGCACCAGCAGAACCCTTTGGCAAGTTCAGTAATCTCTTTTTTTTCAGATTTATGAAATGCAAGAAAGTGGTTCAACATGTCCATTGCCCTCTCCCAGAGTTCAAGTAACATCTTGCTTACCTGGACACACATTCAGAAGAAATATTCAGTTTACAATGCAGTTTTTTCTCCATTGTATACATACAAAAAATGGAACTATGCACAGAATTCTTAATGTTAATCTCATGTATCAAGATTTCAGACATGGATGTAATGATAGAACCAATGCACAAATACAAAGAGGTGTTTTTTTTTATCTTTGTGCATTGATTTTATCATTACATCCCCAGAAAGACAGTCTAAACCGTAGATATAAAACAACAACGTTTATAATCATAATCAAAATACTTTCCATTAGTGCATTTACTATTGTTTTCAAGCACAGTAGTAACTGTACTTAGTTATAGTGTTCACAGCGTTCTGTCTGTTGGACGGAGGTGGGTCGCAGGTTTTGTCCGCATAGAAACAAAGATTGTTACGTGTAAAACAAGACGGATGGAAACGCAGAGCGTCTGAACGGGGGAACTCAACCCATCATTCGACCAACAGATCGAAAGCTTGTTGGAATCGGCCCTTCTGCACCTTACAGGTACAGGTGCCCCGGTCCAGATGTGATGACAGCATCACCCAATCAACTGGCAAGAGGCGTGCAGGGCTGCTGTTCAGACTCACGTGCTCTGTGGATAACGTTGTCAGTCAGATCCACCTCCCAAACTACAAAACAGAGGATGGTAAAGACATCACTGGCCTCAGGGTTCAACAATAAGGGTTGCCGGAGGCCGGGGCAAGTACAACGCCGTGTCAGGCAAGTAAATATAACGTCCCACTTGACGTCCAGGCATCATTGTGTCATGCGATGTTATTGTTCTCTTGCTAATGCTTCTCGGAGAACGATTGTATTTGAATGTGCCATTGTCAAATCAAGGATTGAGTTAATGCTCGACACATTGACATTTTTTATGCATTTAACCTTTTTTAATTTAGTGCATCTTAAGCTCTGATCTTAAACCTGTTTAGAGACATACGAGCAGATGCAACACAACCACTAACAGCATCCGCCCCACGTCGGGGGGGGGGAACATCTGAGTCCAGATGTTCGAATCCGAACCGCGGGCCTTTGCTTTGTGTCACCCCCCCCCCCCAATCTCTCTCCCCCTTTTCATGTGTGTCCACTGTCACTACTATAATAAAAGGGAAAAGCCTCATCACAAAAACGTAAGATAAAAAATAAAAGTTTCCCTTTTGGTTTCCGATTATTTTGACAACCGACTTTTCCCCATTTGGTTGTTTGTCCCTCCCAGGGATGCCATGATTCAGTCAAGTGAAGATGAAGGGATAAAGGGAGAAGAAAACTGACAAATCTCCATGTGCTGTTCTTTGTTTCAGCCACTAGGTGGAGCTAGAGCGTTTCGACTGAAGAAGATACACCTGGTAAATAAAAAAATAAAATGGGTTTGAAATTTTTTCTGGACTTTTAAAACTTTCTCACGTCCTTTTACATTATTTACAACCTCTGATATAATCATTGCATTAAAAAAATATTATGTGCACTTGCTGCAGCATTGCTTTTTTTCCGACTGGGGACCATATTTTTACATTTAGACTTTTAGCTACAGTTCTTCCTGGGGGGACAGAAATATCCAAGGGGTATTTAGGTAAAAGCCCAAAAGAAAAAGGAACAGTAGCTGTATAGGTTGACTGAAAGTTGCCAAAGCTTTTGATGCTGAATGTTTTAAATGACCAAAAACACTTACCTTCTCTTTGGACCATGACAATCCCCAATCCCCAAGGAGAGAGAAAAACTACCAATATCAGCTGCAAAACTTGCTGAATCTGTGCACCAAACAAAACCAGATCAAACCAAACCTGGCCAAACACACACCAGGACCAGATCAACTAATCAGCGCAAACTCAAACGGACCAACCACACCAACAGACGACCAAGCCGCCAATTGGTATGACCTGGCTCCTAGGCCAAGTTTTACAAAAAGATATGTCATAAAACCAAAATTGAAGTCCAATTAAGAATGACTAAGGTTGAGCCCTGTGTGTCAGCATGGTTAATTATGTGAGTGATGAATGTTTGCATGTTGTAAAGTGCCAAGGCACTACTCCACTTAAGACATTTTCTTAGCGGACTAGCACTTAAATTATTTAGTCTACTAATCTAAATTGACAGCTCTGTGAAACTAACTTTCTCCAAAAAGAATCGTGCAAAAGCACCACTTCAAATCTCGTGTTTACCAAAGATGTGCTCATAAATTTCTTGGAAATAAGTCATTCAGCATAAGAAATTACTAATCGATTAAAAAAATATTTGACGACTAACATGGGGCTAGTCTTGCGTTGGCAGACCTTCCTCCACAGTGCTGCGGAGGAGGGTCTGGATAGTATACGTAGCATTCCATGATAAATTGGAGGTTTTTTTGGGCATTTCTTTAAATCAAACACAATGGCTTGGGTGGTGCTAAGCACCGGATGGAGCCACAGTGCAGCTGCACATTTTTATTATTATATTATTTTATGTTTTTTTTATTTTATTTGGGGTGGCAGTAGCTCATTCAGTAGGGAATTGGGTTGGGAACTGGAGGGTTGCTGGTTCAATCCCTGAACGACCAAAGTATGATGATGGACCCCCCCCTGACATCTCTCCATTAGTGCATGTGTAGGTACTGAGCATGTGTGTGTACTTCAGGCCTGTGTGTAATAACAACAGAGTGTAAATTGTTATTTCCCCTTGTGGGACTAGTAAAGTATACGTTATTATTAAAATAGTCCTTGTAAATCCTCCAGAATTCAGGACGGCAATACAAAGAGGAAGGTAACGGGACAATCCCGGAAATAAAACAGTCGCTATAGACTAACACGGGGAATCCAGAAACAAGAGACAAGAATCAACTTAAGACGATAGTCTCCCAAAATGTCGAAATATCTACTGGTAAGGGAGAGAATTTTCTTTTTCTACTTGTTTCATTGTCCCTTTAAAGTAACTTAAACTATATTTAAGTGGAAATCCTTCTTTCCATTAAAAGGCTTTTCTCAAAATTCTTCTAACCCAAATAAAGACAAACAACACTAGTTGTAGTTTCAATTTATTTCAAGTGATGCTAAAATGAAAATCCATGTTTTAAAAAAAACTTTTCAACACTCCATTTACACATCCCAAACACACACAATATCTATAGTCACGCAGACTCTGTCACGACAGAGTAAATGCCTTTGTTAAGTAGCGGCTCGGTGAACAACTCGACAACCAGTACCCAAAGGACCCAGAAGAAAACCTAGTCCGCGGCCGCCTGAAGGCCTCTGAAAGGCCCTGATATGCAGGACCGTAGCGGCTCCAGCGGGTCGTTTTATGAGCAGTTTATTAACTCCTTAACACCTTTTGCATTTGAAGAAAATACACCCAATGGACAGAAGAAAAATGCATTATAAAATGTGATCCTGTGTTTCAACAAAGAATGACAAAAGGTGAGAAAGCATCACACAAATGTGCCTTATGTAATTGCATACTCTTCAAAATTATTATTTTTTTTTTTTAACATTGCATCACGTGTCAGGGAAGCTATTTATAGACAGTACAGCCCCTAATAAAAAATAAAAGTAAAGGAATGCATTGTAAAATGTGAAGTCAGTACAGTAGGCCTGCAATTAACGATTATTATATCATCGGTTAGTCTGTGGATTACTTTCTCGACGAATGGGTTAGTTGTTTGGTCTCTAAAATGTCAGAAAATGTGGATCAGTGTGTCCCAAAATCCCGAGACGACGTCCACAAAATGTCTCGTTTTGTCCACAAATCAAATATTTAGTTTACTGTCACATAGGAGAGAAGACGAAACTAGAAAATATTCACATTTAATAAGCTGGAATCAAATGTTTTCATTGATGTATTTTCATGAAAAAATGACTCAAATCAATTAACTTTTAAAGTAGTTGGCGACTCATTTAATATCTTGCCACTAATCGATGGATCTTTGCAGCTTCGGAGGACAGAGACCGAATGCAGAAACAACGAGGGCGTCTCAGGATGTGTGCATAAAGACGCTGGACACAGTGGAGGAAGGCGAGTGGATGACGTCTCATCTCTGGCGGAAGGACTAGGACAACTTCAGGGTACGTCTACATCGCTACGTCTTGGTTGATCTCCGGTAGAAGAACTAATCTCTTGAACTTTAACCGTTGTATGGTATTCAGGTCAAATTGACCCATCTCAAATTTTTAAAAGTGTTACAAATACATTTTTTTCTACTTGTAAATCAACGGTCTTACTTTATTTTTTTGTGATAAACATGTATTCCTGACTCAATTATTCTGGATATGACCACTTATGTTGTTTCCATAGTGGATTTTTAACATGAATTATAACCTTAGACAAAAAACGAACCCCACTTCCATGTTTAATTGTGTGCTAGTAGAGACTGATACATTCCCTAAACATAGATGTTATCTCAGCTGTTGGAAATTGAGATAAAGACAATATTTATTAATAGATTATGAAGTAAAATGATATTTCCGAATTGTTTTTAAAACCCCAAATAACTCGTATAAGGGACACGAGAAGGTCCCGAAGGTGAAGACAACACGAGGGTTAAAGTAACGCGCCCAAACTGACAGCTCATCAACATATATAACCGCCCGTTGCTGGTAGTTCCCATGATAACGTTAGAACCTAAGTCTCAGAGAACTAGACGTCATGACCGACAAGGCGACCGCCTGTTTCTCTGACCCTCTGACCGCTCAATAACCCGAAAACATCGGTCAGGGAATAGGACCTGTACAAACGGGGGTACGCTACCTTAACCCTTGCATTGTCTTCCCTATCAAAATTGAAAATCAACAATTCTGTTGACGCTTTTTAATCGATGTTTTTAACTTTTCTTACATTTTTGTCTCTTTTTTTTTTCAACACTTTTGACGTTTTTTTTCAATGTTTGTCCCTTTTTTGACGTTTTAAACACTACGTAACACTAACTAATTAACTAGTTATTTTTGTAATTTATGGTCAATAAACCTCATTTATAGGGACAAAAAACATAAAAATTTTGGAATTTTGACCCAGAAAACACACAAAGTTGCAGGTCACCGGGAAGACAACACAAGTGTTAAATTTAGAGGCTCTGAAACGCCAGAGCTGGGGGTTAACGTAGTAAAAAGATGTTAATTTTCAACCCAAAACGTAGCAATGTAAATGTCGCCTTTAGCTTCCACGCCGCAGAATGTAAATCAGGACATTTGGGTGTAAAGGCAGGTGTCTGTGGAGAGGTAGACAAAGAAAACAAGCACCTCATTCCTCCAATCCTTTGCTCAGTTAACCACTTGTTTAAAAAAAAAAAAATTAATTGGCTTTCTGTTTTGTTTCTCCCAAACATTTTGCCGTCACCTGCAGTGTTGTTTTGGTGTCATTTGTGTCCCGAGGACCCTGAGAACACGTCTGTTAAGAGTGTGATTTAGTTGGAACCGTGCTACTGTCTTTGCTGTTGTTCCTCTAAACTTGAAATATCACGCAAGTTTCTATTCCACGTTTCCGCCTCAAACCCCTCACGAGCCTTTCAAACACTGATAGTCGACACGCTGAAACCTGGACGGGAGCCTCGGCAGCCGAAAAGGTGGAAGAACGGGTGAAGTACCTTTCCACTTGCAGTGTTTTATGAACGCTGCTGTTTCATTTTTTCATTTTTTTTAACCCTGGCTGTAAATATTGTTCCTGGGTGTTTTAACTCAGCGTCCCTCCATTTAGACTCAGGAAGAGGTTGGACTAAACGGAGCAAGTTAATGAATTAGATCACTTAAAATACCTGATAGGATACTACAGTCAGGGCTGCACACTTAGGGCTCAAACATTGGTCGGTCAGAGCTTCAATGTCAACGTTAATGACTTT
This sequence comes from Etheostoma cragini, assembly GCF_013103735.1. Lineage (NCBI taxonomy): Eukaryota > Metazoa > Chordata > Actinopteri > Perciformes > Percidae > Etheostoma > Etheostoma cragini. The sequence continues at coordinate 28,070,651 of NC_048416.1, forward strand.
GAAGGTCACAGTTTAACAAGTTTGTAAAAGTTTCGGACTTCATCAGTGGATGCAGTTTGCTGAAAAAATTAGGTTACTTGGAACTTTGTCAATCAATCTAATAATCCCAATTAGGGCTGGGAACACTCGTTGATATTTGAACAACTATTGATTGCACTGTGAGAACAATCTGTTACACTACTTCTACAAACTCATCACATACGGATGCTCGGTCATCGCCCCTTGGCGTCAATTTTGTAGCGCTCTTGGTCCCCCTTTAGTGTCATTGTAATTCAATTAAATTCAACTTGCAGAGTGGTTTTACACATGACCTTTCCTCTGAAGTCACCATCAGGCCAAAATTTAAATTTTTACACATTAAAGCGCCCATATTCTGCTCATTTTCAGGTTTATTATTTGTATTTTTAGGTTGTACCAGAATAGGTTTTACATGGTTTAATTTTCAAAAAACACCATATTGTTGTTAAATGTGAGATGTTCGAGTCACACACGTCTCATCTTCATATCAGAAACAAGGAAAATAATTTGGTAGTCTACGTGCAACGTCAACCCGTCCAATCTCCTGCTTTGCTTGAGATTTGGAGTTGAACTTGTTTATTTTGTCCCAGCCCTTATTGAGAAAATCTGCCTCAGTGGTTGAAGGAAAAGCACGTTTCAACACTTTCAATCGTGCCACTGATGAAGCTAATAACAACACGTGATTATTCATAAATCAAGTGTGCAGCCCCGCTACAACTGGGACTAAAGGAGGAGGAGAAGCAGAAGAAGTTGGAGGCGTTGCAGTCCTTCTGCAGACACAAAGGGATACTGAACACATCCGTTGTGCACCGAATAGAAAACCAAACCTCAACCCAAAGCTCTGCCGTCATTGTACAAGTTGAAGTGTCTGAAGAAAAACTGAGGTTCTGTGCAAAAAAGAAAAAGTGCAGCTTCCCTCATACAGTTCAGTCCGTCTGTCCTCCAGGATCCACAGGTTTGTTTTCAGAAATCTTCACAAAAAAAAGAACTTGTGTACAGCAGATAGATAATAATCTCAAATCTCACTTAGGTTATCCGCCATTGTAGAAAGCCCCACTTTGAATGCACCGTTTCTGACTATTTGAGGTGCTTTAAAGTGCCCATATTATGCTCATTTTCAGGTTCATAATTGTGTTTGGAAGTTCAGAATCAGAATAGGTTTATGTGGTTTAATTAAAAAATTTAGTACCAGTAAAGGACTAGGTAAGGACTACTAGCCAGTCAGAAGCAGAGTGTGAGGGCCCTGACAGTAGCTAGGTAAGGACTACTAGCCAGTCAGAAGCAGAGTATGAGGGCCTGACAGTACCTATGTAAGGACTACTAGCCAGTCAGAAGCAGAGTATGAGGGCCCTGACAGTACCTAGGTAAGGACTACTAGCCAGTCAGAAGCAGAGTATGAGGGCCCTGACAGTACCTAGGTAAGGACTACTAGCCAGTCAGAAGCAGAGTATGAGGGCCTGACAGTACCTAGGTAAGGACTACTAGCCAGTCAGAAGCAGAGTATGAGGGCCTGACAGTACCTAGGTAAGGACTACTAGCCAGTCAGAAGCAGAGTATGAAGCTAGGCGTGCATTATAACGTGTGTTACAAAGTGACACTTTATCACTTTGTAAACCTAAAATGTGCATGAAAAATATATATAACTCAAAGGAAAGGGAAAAAGCCAAAATGCATAATATGAGCACTTTTTTGCACGTAGAATGGAACTTGAACACATTCGTCCTTTAATAGTTTCACATTTTACTTAATTGTATGATAGATCACATTAAAAAGTTCAATTAAAAAAGTGGTATTTACCCCTTTCTATTGTTTCATTTGAATAACGTTTAGACGAAATGAGTAAAATGCAATAAAAAGGGAGCTATTAACTCTCAAAGTCATTTGTTTTTTTTAATTTAACCAGTAAATTCATTCAAAAACACTTTTGTTGATGCTTTTTAATCAAATTTTTCAAAAACTTTTAAATACATTTTTGCTCCTTTTTAAACTCTTTTGACGCTTTTTTCATTGTCACTTTTTTGACGTTTGCAACACTACATAACACAAAGTTATTAACTTTAGTTTTACAGTTATTTTTGGAATTTATGGTCAATAAACCTCATTTATAGAAAAATTGTACCTAATGTTTGAGGTAGAAAAGCAGAAATTAGGAATAATTGAGACTAAAATTAAAGGAATGGATGTTGATGATAATCACAGACTGGAATATGTCAACTTTTACTCAATACTGTTTCAAAAACACTTCAATTAGTTTCTTCAAATGCTATAAAATTGAATAAAGCGCCCCAAAATTAATGAAAGTAGAGATTTGCACTTGCCAAAGAGCGTTGGGTGGAATCAATCGTGTTATTTTGGGGAATTAAAAAGAACATTGATATAGGAAAACGGGTTAATTTGACCCGAGGACAACATGAGGACAACATAGGACAACATGAGGGTTGATAAGTGAACTATTGATAGGAGACAGTCAGACAGTTTGTTTGGGGAGATGTAGGGCTTCTACAACAGCTGATAAGTTAGGGTGCGTTCACATCAAGTACGTTCTGAACAGTTTATCTGCCGCAAGTCCAACTTCAGTCGAGATAATAGGCTCGTTCGAGATGAGCTGCCGGGGGGGCGGTGTCGAAGAGCTGCGGTCAGGTTGTACAGTTTCCAGCTGTTTCCAGATGTTTTCAGCAGCCTTCAATCTGAACAGGAAGTCACAGGAAAACACGTCCTGGTAGGTCCGATTCCAATTTAATAAAATGTAATCAGACCCCTGTATGCGCTTGAACACAGTGTCCAGTTGTTGTTATTGTGACACAGTAGCGGTTAACATGCGCTCCAGGCGATCTGTTGCCGAATTAAACATGGGACAGACTGTAGATGATCAGTCATCTGATTGGATGTAGTCTCTCTGACTGCTAGACTAACCGTCACAACATGTGTTCTGCCAACAGAATAAGCCTTTAAATCAGACAAAGATCAAATAATATCTCCCCCTGAGGTCTTAGGGTGCTTTCACACATCTTCCTAAATGTACCTTTTTAGGGTATTAGCATAAAACCGATCCCCATGTGTTTCATATCAAAACTGAAACATGGTTTTCTTATACTTCGAGATAATTATGCGCAATTGCTGAAATCCTGATGTCCGTCTTTTTTTTTTTTTTTTAATCCTCAAATCTCTTTTGATAACAAACCTTAACTTAGGATGGGTTGTACAAATTGTTTCAGTGCTTACCAAAGTCTTTACGTTATATATGATTAAAATGTAATTTAAACAGTTTATTAAATAAATGAGCGCCCAGATAGCTCAGTTGGTAGAGCGGGCGACCATATACGGAGGTTAACGCCTCGATGCAGTGGGCCCGCGACTCTGACCTTTGCTCCATGTCGTTCCCTGTTTATTATACAGTATATTAAATAAATATCTGGAAGGAAATTTTGTAATATCGCTGTTGAGTCGATTCTGAACCGATCAGCTATTACATCAGCTGATCAGAGCCAGCTGTTTCCCATCATGCACTGGGTCTTGCCATCGGTGGAACGCAACTGCGGCGCCTGGGTTTAAAACCTGCGACCGCCTTGATCTCGCGAGGTCATCGTCGCCCACGTGTGCACAACGTCAGAGCAAGTCGGGATCAAGACAGACTCAAATCTACCCAGCATGCATCGGGCGGCGACCGCCGGTGACCTGGCTCATCTCCAACGAGCCTAATTTGTCCACGTGAGAACGAGGACGTTTGAACTCTGGACTTGCACTCATGTTCATCTTCTTCTACACGTGTTAGAGGTGAAAGAAAGCTTCAGGGAATGGAATCGGAAATGCTCGGACCTGTTTAATAAATTAGCCGCATGAATTCCAGTCGTGTGACCAGGTTCCGGGTTAGTTTTTAAATGGTTAGTGTAAATCTGAAAAAA
>NC_048416.1:28074686-28079545 GCF_013103735.1 Etheostoma cragini
TATATAAAAGTACAACAAAGTCAAATTTCTGACCCATTAGGCAACAAAGGCAAATGTGTGACGCACCCTAAACCCTTCTCATCTGAAAGTAACTGTCACATCAGCCAATTAAAATGCATGCGTCAGATTGCAGAAACAAGCCTGGGATCCTGTAGACTCCGTCCTAGCACTCGGCGTCCGTGCTGCCGTTGCCCGGGCCGGCGCAGAGGGTGGCGTGTGCGTCCCCGACGGGTCCGCTGTGTTCCACGCCGTTGGACTGGGCTCGCTCCTCGGTCGCATCTCCGTCCTCGTCCCCCCCACTGTGGAGCAAACAGACGCCAAATGGTCAGAGACCCCATTAAATATTAAGACTGATCCACCTACAGCTATTTTTGCTATGATATATAATTGCACTTTCGGTATATCCTTAATACCCTTAAATTTTCTTTTATGTTCTATGTCTTTCTGTCTATTTTCTTGTAATACATTTTTTGTCTGTTTGTTGTGTAAGTGCTGTTTAAACATGTGATGTGTTATGATGCATAATTAACGCATAAGTAAATAGTATCTTTAATTTTTATATGTATGGTCTCATGCATTTGAATAGGAAATGTGTTTAATGTCAAAAGTAATGCAGATGTGAAAGTTAAAGATTTAGTCTATTGTGTTTTTTTAGTTTTTTTATCGGAACTGAAGTGTGGTTGTGGTTTCCGCAACGACGGAATTTGTTGATGGCCCTAGCGAAGTCTAGCGTTAGCGCATGTTACGGTGCTCGGCAAGGTAAGTTAGAGGCGAACACTAAAGCACTTTCAAGGATTTAAAGAACTCTTTTCAGGACAAGCAGCCAACGAGCAATTTTGTCTTACATGTGAAGCTTTATTTATATTTGCGTCAAGCACAATTTGAACATTTTCTTCACCCCTTTAATGTTTAGTTTATTTAACGTGCTCACTGTGTTCATTCATAAAGTTCTCACGCCGTGACGTGGATGCATTAGCCCCCCAAAAAAGAAGCAAGCAATAACTAGCCTGTGTCTGTGTTGTCGTGTATTGTCTCGATCATACTCTGTTGTGCTCTAAATTTGGACGATAGCTTGGTTTGATTCCCACCGGACTGTCTCGCCTCTATGTTGTGTTTTGCCTGGTGACTAAATCAAACGCTCCACCTGTTGATGCAGCCGTTTCTGACCGGCGACTCGGCTGTTTCCTTCTCCGACAGAGAGCTGCAGGACCTCCTCTCCTGCCAGGAGCCCACTCGGGAACCTTTGCCCGAGTCGGAGCTCTTCCTCCGGGCCACGATGGGCCCCGGTCTCTCCGGGCTCACCCTGGGACCAGCACCCGAGTCCAACGGGACGCTCAGCCCCGCCGGGCCATCGGGATCCTTGCCCGATTCGCTGCTGGTGCGCCTCCCGTTCAGGCTGTCCAAGGAGGACACGTGACTCATCTGGCCTTCTCGCTCATCTAGAGAGGCAAAAGAAAAGTCCACAATGAGTGCTTTCTTCCTTTTTGAAATGAGTTTCCTATGGCAGAGAAATCATGCAACAGCAGATTCAAATGTCCAGAAACTCCCTGGTTATCCTGCTTGAGATGCAAACTGACCGCTGTAAACATCTCACTATAGACTGCTAGTTCCTTACATGTGTTCAGATCACATTTGCGGATATAATTGCTTCACCCTTCCCCATTGTAAAAGGAAAGGCAATAGTTTAACTGACCAGAGTCACTGTTGCGTGAATGTGATTACTTTAGATTCAAATAGAGATTTGAAATCAAGCAGCGGTGTTTTCACTCTGCCCGACGAGGTCAATCAATCGTGGAAAAGCAGATAAATCCATGGCAGCATGAATGTGACCAGGTTACACAGTGGCTGGATCTCACTTCTCTTATTTTGATAGCTCCTCGCTCCAACGATGAACCGGAAGTTGGGTCTCAAAGCAATTTTTTCCTGTTCAGAGGAGCTAAGATCGAGGATGGACGTGAGATATTTGAGGAGCTATGAGCGAGGATACAGAGAGCAGCCTACCCGTAAACCCTTGCAGGTGGAAGCCATAAGTAAGTGGGCATCCCACCAAGAAAAGTGATCGGGCAATTCCCGATTCTGACCTTACACTTAAAGGAAACTTCATTTCACAGGAGAGAGAAAGAAAGGAGTCGAGCGAGACGTAGCGAGTACTTTGTTGTTGCAGGAAACATTCAGCTATTACCAAAGAATTTCTAATAAGGTAAGAATTTCAACTCTCTCAATACATTTGGCTTCTGAACTGGTTGCAGTTGCACCAGAGTTCCACTTGGGGCGCTCACAGGCGAGTGCAGAATGAATGGGGGTCTATGGAGCTATACCCCTCAAAATCCACTTTTCTCAGGATAACATTTTTTGTCTTTGTATATAATATGAAGGTTGCATTCGAAAGGGAAGGCAAAGAAAATACACGCGGGTGTAAAGACATTCTTTAAAGACATTCTGGCTGCATTTCGGATGTCATTAAGTGGGATCTCTGGTCATAATCAGTCCTTCACTGACCAATCAGCATACATTAGCAGAATGCTAGCGCGTTATGGGCAACAACGACTCAACCTGTAAGAAATCTAAAGGACATGAGGACTCGGTCATTCAACTTTCAACCTATAATCCACGTTGAACTCCCAAAAACTACAATCAAATCTCAGATTTCTCAACAACAATCAGGCAAAAGAGACAAATTTAGCTCCATAGAGTCCCATTCACTTTGCAGTAGACCTCGATCCCCCCTAGTGGAACTCGGGTTGAACTGCAACCACGTTGGGGTTCGAGGTTGTGTTTCTCCAAAACTTGAGTCCGTCTCAACTTTTTGTCGCAGGCCTGCTGCGATTTTGACTAAGAAATTAAATCCAGCCAGTGGGTGCTCACTCTGTGGTGCAGTACTATCTATAAATTGTTGTTAAATGTAATTTGTTTCTATGGAGATTGCCACTTATTAAGCCCTTTGAGGGGTTTTCGGCAATTGTCCACCACATCTTTGTTGTGAAACATATAATACTTCCTTAATGTTTTTGTTGTGAAAATAAAACAAATCAAATCAAATCAGTACTCCTACTTCTGCCCACCCACCCACACCCACACCCACACACACACACACACACACACACACCAGCTGACTGGTTTTCTCTCACAGCATGACATGGTTTTGTCTCAGCGGGAGTCGAGCCGCTGACACCACATGTTGTGAACATTGACTGACACAGCAGGGGGGTAATTAACAGCTGGATACCGCGGCCTTCATCTCACAGAACAATGTGTTATATAAAGTTCCCTTGGCCTTCCTTTGGGATTAAAATAGCCCCCCCGCCCCCCCACATATCATCACACACCCTTCACCATACATAGATATTGGCATGGTTTTAGTTCAGTTAGACTAATAGCTGGTTTGATTGTGGGGGGAGACATTGGGGGGGTATTTTAATTCCAAAGGCCAAGGGAACTTTCTCAGGATGCATAGTATCCTGATCCATGAAAAAACTGGTCTTTAAAAATAAAAATCTCCCTGCCTCTATAGGAATTTAACATAGAAGGGTGTATACTTATGCCCCCCTGTATTTTAAGGAAGACCATTTATTTATTTACAAAGAAAATTAGTGTCCTTAAAAGGTTGGATTTTTTTAAATATTTTGAATTAAGGCATTAAGATCAATTTCCAAAAGATGTTTTTTTATTCCTCTTTCTAGTCAACTTTAGCACGGGTGTGTAAACGTATGAGCACCACTGTATATAAAGGTTTAATAGGAAGGAGAAAAGAGGTTTTCCGTCACAATTCGAGACAAAAGAAGAGAACTCTACATGACAACTTTGCGACTTTGCAGGGAGGAAAAGAAGTGATTCATTATGTTATAATCCCAGAGAACTCCACATTAGATGAACCCTGGGGATGTGGTCCCTGGGTATGTTGTACCTCCAGAGCCGGCTTCTCCCGCCCTGTTGCGTCGGCGTCTCAGGATGACCTCCAGCTCGCTGTCCTTCTTCCCCGGAGGCGACGGCCCCGACTCCTGGGAGCCTCTGCTTGGGCTCCGCTTCACCGTCTCCTGGAGGCAAACACAACGGCTTCATTCGTCTCCAGATAAATGAAATCAAAAACTTTCCTCACTTACCGTGACACAATGAAAACAGTCAAGTGAATGTATGTCTCTTTAATTTAATTTCCATGTGTCAGTTTCATTAAAAACAACATCTTTTCTTGTTTGACTGTTTAAATTACACCACCATGATGACTTAAAACAATCTGCTTTTTATGTGTCTCGCAACTTCTCTGGTGACCCAAACGAAATCTGCAGAATTTTCTTTTTCATTTTTAACAGTTTAAGCGTTGAACTTTCTTTTTTTTTTTTTAAACCCCCACCCCAGAACCACAGCACCACTACAACCAAGCTGATTAAAAGTCTCTTCACCAGGATGCCTTTCAGTTCCTCCATGGCGCTCTCCTGCGGTTTCTCCTCAACGATTAGAGGCGGCTGAAAAAAAAAAAAAAAAAAACACAAATCATTTTCCCTTATGTTGTGTTTGTATTTCTTTCCTTTCTTATTCTATTTTAGCTGTTTTTATGTTCTTTTTAACAGATGTTTTCAACTGTTTTTCAACTGCTTCTTTTATGGAGGTTTTTCCCTGATCTTTATTTAAAGTGCTCACATTATGCTTTACGGCTTTTTCCTTTGTTCCTTTATAAGTCCCCCCCCACAAAAAAAAGGACCTCCATCTCCAACAGAAAACACTGTTCACAAACCGCTCCAAACCGCTCTGTTGTGGTCCAGTCTTTACTTCCATGTACACACCCTCAATACTCTGCTTCTGACTGGCTAGTAGTCCTTACCTAGGTACTGTCAGGGCCCTCATACTCTGCTTCTGACTGGCTA
>NC_048416.1:28079645-28091713 GCF_013103735.1 Etheostoma cragini
CTAGTAGTCCTTACCTAGGTACTGTCAGGGCCCTCATACTCTGCTTCTGACTGGCTAGTAGTCCTTACCTAGGTACCGCGCATGTTTGACTCCCAACAAAGATAGAACAGAAGTGTGATGTCTCACTCTGTAGCTAAAACAGAGAGCTCAACACACAGGGTGAAAAGAGGAGCTGCAGCAAAAAACACCATCTATTTGTTGTACAACAGATATAATGTATGGTGTTTTTTTATTTTTATTAAACCACATAAACCTAATCTGGTACAACTGTGAACCTGAAAATGAGCCTAATATGAGTGTGTTCTTGTAATTTAGAGAACCTTTGCTGTCACTCAACTGAAAAGGGTTTGCTAAGTGTGTGTGGGGGTCAGAAGAAGGGAAACGCCCCCCCGCCCCCCCCAGGGAACAACAGTGATTGATGCAAACATCAATATACTCACTTTTACTGCTACTCTCTGTGGCAGCACAAAGGAGACACATGGGGGGGGGGGGAGAGAAGAGAGCAATCAGTCAGAGTGGATTCAGCCTACAGACAGTACGCTGAAGCACCAGGAACGAGTGAAAAGAGGAGAAGAATTACAAAATGGAGGTATTCCTGGCACACACACACACACACACACACACACACACACACACACACACACACACGTTTTCCTGTAAACCTGTGTGTAGGTTACCTAGTACCGTCTCACCTGCTTTGACGTGTCTAGAAGTGAAGATAGATTATTGTTTTATTATTATTCTACAGACACAGGAATATTCACCCCTTCTGTCAGGCAGCTGTGAACTTTGACCCTTGACCTCTTTATTTTTTGTTGGATGCAGGGCCAAAATAATGAGAGCTTCGTTTATGTCGAACCAAACACGGTTTGGCTGGAATTTGAGTATTTTCGCCTGAGCTGCAAAGATTAATCAATTAGTTGTCAATTATTAAATTAATGGCCAACTATTTTGATAATCCATTTATTGTTTTTTTATTTTAGACCCAAAACGAGACATTTGAGGACGTCATGAAGGGAAAATACTGCTCCACAGTTTGGGCCATTTTCTGATATTTTAGATAACAAACAACTAATACATCCATCCAGAGAGATAGATAGATAGATGGATAGATAGATAGAGATAGAGAGATAGAATAGATGGATAGAGAGATAGAATAGATAGAGAGATAGATAGAGATAGAGAGATAGAATAGTAAGAGATAGATAGAATATATAGAGATAGAGAGATAGAATAGATGGATAGATAGAATAGATAGAGATAGAATAGATAGAGACATAGATAGAGAGATAGAATAGATAGAGAGATAGATAGATAGATAGATAGAGATAGAGAGATAGAATAGATAGATAGAGATAGAGAGATAGAATAGATAGAGAGATAGAGAGATAGAATAGATAGAGAGATAGATAGAGAGAGAGATAGATGGATAGATAGATAGAGATAGAGAGATAGAATAGATAGAGATAGAGAGATAGATTAGATAGATATTGATCCCAATAAAATGGGAAATTACCGTATTACAGCAGCAAAATCAGTCACACAGCACAGAATATAAATATAAATGAAATACTAGGATACATACATGCAATATACATGAAATATACATGAGATAATAACAATAGAAATACAATATAAGAACCAATATTTGAATATAAATAAGTTGAGAATACAAAACTGTGTAGATAAACCAATTGTGCAGGTTGCACTTAGAGCAAAATGGTGGAGTCTCAGAGTCTCATGATGATGATGATGATGATGATGATGATGATTCAGGGATGAAGAAGCGTCCTTTATTCATTGTTAAATGATCAGAAAACAGCTAACTATACAACCCAGATGAGTTAAACCTCTCGGTCTGCATGCATCGTCCTCCTCACCTTGCTGTCCTGACTCTTGACGGGCCGCAGGACGACGCCATGTTTGATCCTCTCCATCATCTCGTTCACGGCCTTCGCCTTCACGTCGTCGCCCTCGCCAGCTGGAGAGAGAGAGAGAGAGAGAGAGAGAGAGAGAGAGAGAGAGAGAGAGAGAGAGAGAGAGAGAGGAAGCTCGATGTTTACCATGTTTACAGGGAATAACATCTTTAAATAGATGCCACATCCTAGGTTTAGGTGATGTCAGACTACCGATTTTAAACCGATGCTTCACAATGCATCTTTACGTCCCAGCTGGATTTATTGACACTCCCATAAAAATGACACTCCCATGTAGGTATTTAAGTATTTTAATTTCAAGAAAATTCATCCGAATGGACTTATTCCATGGTACAAGTTTGTATCCTCGTTGCTCATTGCTGTCCTACATGTGAGAACATGGGCGCCGATACTGAAAATACTGAGACTTATGATTAAAGTGCACTCATTTAAAATGAACCATTGGAATTAGTGCTAAGTGGAACGTCTGTCATGTGATTGGTTCTCTTGCTGTCAGTCCCCTGCTCCATATCCTATCCACCAATCACAGCGTCTCTCAGATAAAAACGCCCCTTTAGTGCACATTTTTATATTCCCATTCTGTTTATATTTGAGTATTTGTTCTTATATTGTATTTCTATTGTTATTATCTCATGTATATTTCATCTATATTGCATGCATGTATCCTAGTTTTTCATTCCTATTTATATTCTGTGTTGTACAACTGATTTTGCTGCTGTAACAGTGTAATTTCCCATTTTTTTGGGATCAATATATCTATATATCCATCTATCTATCTATCCATCTCTCTATCTATCTAGTTACCCACCTCCATCCCCCCACTATTCAGTGCATTAGGTTATCAGAATGAGACTAAAATGGACAGATTTGTTATTAAAAAAATCCAAAACCTAGTGATGCAAGTGCTGTGTGGACTTGTGTGCTATCTTCAGGTAACGTTGATACTAATTCAAGTTTAGGCCTAGGCTAAAAGAAAGATATCCTACTTCCTACCGCTGTCTGTTTTCTATGCAACTGAAATGCAAATTTTTTTTGACTATGTTTTTTTTTTTTTAAGGGCACGTGGCCCATACATAATCTAAAAATAAATCCAGAAATCACAACGTATGATTTTTTAACTATTTATTTGTATGATGCAGCTGCAAATAAGTATTTGAACACCTGTCTATCAGCTTGAATTCTGACCCTCAAAGAACTGTTAGTCTGCCTTCAAAACGTCCCCCTCCACTGTATTTATTATCCTAAATTAGATAAACACCTGTCTGAGGTCGTTAGCTGCATAAAGACACCCGTCCACCCCCTACAATCAAAACAAACAAACAAACAAACAAACAAACAAAGGCTACTGTACCGGATATTAACACTGATTTTCTCAGGTGTTCAAATACTTATTTGCAGCTAATTTTTTTTTAAGATTATGTCTCTCACAGACATAATAAAAAAAAAATCCTAAAAAAAAAAATCCAGAAATCACAATGTAAGATTTTTTAAGTATTTACTCTCATGATACAGCTGCAAATAAGTATTGGAACACCTGAGAAAATCAATGTTAATATTTGGTACAGTAGCCTTCGTTTGTGGACATGCACCTACGATGACAATTTCACACCCTACCATGATTTCTAAGTGGGACAACTTGCAAAATAGCAGGGTGCTCAAATACTTATTTTCCCCACTGTATGTGTGAGAACACCTGAAAGGTGCACAGAGACTCACCTGGCGGCTGCTCGGTCTTCACTGGGGCTTTGGAGCCTTTGGAGGACTTCCTCATGATGGCGATCAGAGAGCTGAGAGAGGAAGAGACACAAGAACCCAGAGTCAAGTCGCACACTCTTTAGGAATACTGTGAAATGTTCGTCACACACACAAAATACATTCTCGCCATTCGCCGTTTCGCGGGTACAGTAATCATTTTCATAGTAACAGCAAGCTGGACCTATCAGGGACGTCGCTGTTACGCTTAGGATTGTGGGTGGTGTAGTTTTTTATCCATTAGATTGCAAATAAAACAGGTTTTTCTTAACCCTTGTGTTGTCTTCCCTTTGACGTTTTTCCCCTTATGTCAATGTTTTTTTATTTTTTTTATTTTGCTGCTTTTTCCAACATTTTTCGATTGTATTTCGACTTCCTTTAGTCCCAAAACAAGGAAGACAACATGAGGGTTAAAAACAAGGTTAATTTCATTAAGACTTTCAACTTTTACAGGAACAGAAACCTTCGTTTTCCAATCTCGTTGCTCGTGGTGAGTCTACCTAGGTGATTTGGTGGTTTAGGCATTACGGCTGATAATCAGCCTCCTTATGGAATAAATCAGTGGGTTTTTACTCCCAGAACCACACTGTTGAGCTCTACAATTGTTAAATAAATGCAAATAGCAGCGGCCAAATTCGGGGAAATATGGACTTCCCATTTTTACAGCGGGAGGAAGCAGAGACGTGCTGTTGTTGTTGTGTTTCAGACGCTAAAAATAAAAGTAGACAGTAAATATAGTGCAGTGTGCAGTAAATAGAGGGTTTCAGACACAGAGGGTGTGATCCCTGCACACTGACTCAGCTTCAGCGTCTGTTCCCCTGGTAACCGAGGTGCACCAATCACACAACACGTGGGTTTCCTGTCCTCACCTGAGGGGGTTGCATCTCGAGGGGGGAGGGGGGGGCGGGGGTGGAGGGGGAGGAGGAGGGGGAGGTGGGGGCTGCGGGGGAGGGGCGGGGGGCGGGGCGACCCCGGGTTCGGGGGGAGGGGGCTCCGTGCTGGGACCCACTGAGACCTTATCCTGGCTCTCCTGCAGCTCTCGGACTGTGGAGAGGATGGAAGACAATGGAGGCCGTTAGTTAAACTGCAGATGATTTAGGAACTGCTGTGTCATGATATCTCACTTTTATCTTCCTTCAAACCTTAGTCCAAGATTAAAACAGTGTTGCATTTTCAATTATTATTATATTTTATCTTATCAGGGTTTTCGCAAGTCAAATTTAAGACTTAAAAAGTTAAGACCCTTGTGTTGTCTTCCCATTAACCATCATCTTCTTGCGCTTTTTCCAATGTTTTTGCAGTTTTTTTCTACACAAATGTATTGGCTAATTCATAGCCAATAGAAAAACAAATTACCAATTAATTGTTTTTGTATAATGTCATGACATTTAAAATATATATATATATATATATATATATATATATATTTTAATTTTTAAATGTCATGACAGTTAAAAAAAATATATATATATATATCTATAGATATAGATATATATATATAGATATATTTTTTTTGAATGTCATGACATTATACAAAAACATTAATTTCTTTTTTTTTTCTTTAGTGCTTATTGGCTCTTTTTGTGTCATTTTTTCCGAAGTTTTGGTCACTTTTGTAAAATAAAAATGCCATACAATTCAATAACAACCAAACAACAACAACAACAACAACCAAAATTCAATGAAAGTAATCATTCATTTTACCTGAAGAATATTGTATGGCATCCATGTTATTTTTAGGCAATATTGTTGAAAGAAAGCCAATTTCCTGATATTAAAAATTTAAAAAAATGGGTACTGAGGTTTTATTTATAACATTCTTTTTTATATATTGTTTTATTGTCTTCTTTTAGTTTACAATAAAACCTTAAATCACTCTGATTACTCTGAGAGATGATGAGTTGAGTTAAATCAAAAGTTGTTGCCGTTCAAGCTCCTCATTATTTTTGTTAGTTTTTATTGATTTATTGATTTCTTTGGATTTCTTTCTTTCTTTCTTTCTATATTTCTCTTACATTACATCTTACAATACATCTTAATTGATGGTTAGGCCTGATTTGTTTGTTTTGTTGTTTTTGAAATGCATTTCATGTGGAATTAAAAAAAAGAAAGAAGTAAATTAACAAAAGCCACAACACACTGCTTTTTAGCTCCTTAAGTGCTCTGTTGTGTGTGTGTGTGTGTGTGTGTGTGTGTGTGTGTGTGTGTGCGTGTGTGCGTGTGTGCATGTGTGTGCATGTGTTTGACAAAAACATCCTTTACTGCTGTCTCAGGGTTCAAATAAAAACAGCAGGTGCCTCAGGAAGGAAGTGTCTATGAAGATTCTCAATCATCAATATTGTGTGTGTGTGTGTGTGTGTCTGTGTGTGTGCGTGTGTGCGTCTCCACCTCTGTTCTCCAAATCCTCGTTCTTCTTCTCTGCCTGCTCCACTCGTCCCTCCACCTCCTTCTTGGCCTCCTCCAGCAGCTCCAGCTGCCTCTGCAGCGCCTCCAGCTGCTGCTTCACACAGCTCTGCTCCAGCTGGGCCTCGAGGCTCGCCACCTACACACACACGCACACACACACACACACACACACGCACACACACACACACACGCACACACACACGCACACACACACAGACACAATTACGAATCTTTGTAGACATGTCTACCCATCTTGTAGCAGAGACAAACAAAATTTTTTTGTACTTATTTAAATCGCAGCCCACCGTAAAGTGGATTTAATCAACCAAGGATCAAATGCTGCATCTTTGGCTGCTCTTGGCTTTAAGATCCTTTATTTAGCAGCTTAAGAAACTTACTTTAGACATTCAGTTTGTCGACCAAAAACTACTAACTTTGCTTAAAAAAATCATTAATATTACCTTAAAAAAAGCAAGTTTTTGAGACAATTTGGATTGTGCAACAAAGCAGCCTTGCTTGGTTCTTTCAGGGAATGATTGCAAAGATTTACAAAGAATGTGTTACGACATGTCCTCTCTAACTGGGACGTTTTGGGACAGATTGGTGTGTATTGTATATAAGTATACACAGAGATACACTGGTAGGTGCTATAATAATAAACTAAATCATTTATACTTCATTAATCCCACAATGTAATGAGGTTTAACCATGCATCCAGCTCATGTAAATAGCTCAAGTTAATGTATTGTGTCGACAGTCAACTTCATGTAATATTCAATGTGCCGTTCTCTTTTGCGGCGTGCAGATGTTCCAGCACTAGCAGCAACGGAGCAATCTAAGAAATGAAACGTCGTTGCTGTAAACTAACTTTCTGCTGATGCTGCAGACGCTCCTCCTCCAGCGTTTTGGTGACGGAGGCGACGTCCTCCAGAGCTTTCAGAAGCTGAACGCTGGGCTCAGCGCTCTGCAGCAGCAGCATACTCTGCCTGTTGGCCTCCTTCTGTTTCACCAGCATCTGCAGGAGGAGGAAGAGGAGGAGGATAGAAAGAGACAGAGGCAGGGAGGGAGGACAGGAAGAGCAGAAGAAGAACAGGAAGAGCAGAAGAAGAAGGCCAATAGAAAACAAGGGAGTAGGACAGAAGGACAGGAAGGGAACGATTTTACCAGTCTTTTTCCCATCAATCTGTTTCACTCCTGCAGGCTCTTTTTCACTTTTCAGGTCAGTAAACACCAGATTTCTTTAGGTTATTAACACACACATCCATTAGCAACACAACACTGCAGGTCAGCGTTCATCACAGCAGCAGCATCACTTCACAGCTTTTTAAATTCATCAGAATGGAGGACTGCTGAGAGTCAAAGTTGCAAAATAGTTTCAGAACTAAGGAAAACGTAGATTATGCATGATGTGGAAATCACAACAAGTCCTCCAGACAATACGACGAAATAGGTTGGTTGTTCCTAATTGCTAATGCCACTGCACATAGACTGGCGCCCCTAGCGGTTGCAGGAAATTAGACACAAGAGCGTTGTCTGTCCGTATCACGCTGGAGAACATAACGGTTGCACCTTGATGAGGTTTAGGCACACAATGTACTTAGTTAAGTTTAGAAAAGGAACATATACACAGACACACATATATATATATATACATATACAGTATATATATATATATATATATATATATATATATATATATATACACACACACACACACACATACACACACACAGACATATTGTACATACATACATTAAATACTGTATATATATATATAATTGTGTGTATACAGTATTTATGTCTATATATACTGTACATATACATACACATACATACACATATATAGCTCTATATACATACATACATAAATATGTTTACTTCCATTATAAGTTGTTTTTCTCAGATAGAGGGAAGTTTTTTTAAATATAAAAGTTAATGAATGAATGTAGCTGTGTCTGCTTGATGTGCAACTGTTTGCTAACGTGCTAGCTAACAACCTTTTAAACTTGTGATCAGTTACTAGTCTCAGTCTGTTCAGTCTGTTTGAATCAGCGCGCTACAAAAACATTTCCAAATTGGGTTTTTTTCCGCCTTTTGGTCTTGGGAATGTGACCTTTATTTGGCCAACGGTGCTTGTAGCGCTAATCCTACATTTACAATGAACATTATGTCGCGACAACCGTTGCCTACTGCTGCGTTCCAGACACAATTTTAGCCCATAAGTCACGACTCACGACCTGGTAGCGTTCCAGGCAAAGTCACGACAAACCCTTCTAGTTAGCGTTAGCTAGCGGCTAACTAACGTTGACGTTAGCTAGCGCCGATACTACCGATTTCTACCGACATATTTTGGGCAATATTTAATAAACATAACCTGTAGTAGCATACATTTGTATGTGTATTGTTTTGATTACAATGTGCAGAATTACTCTACGTTGCCTATTTATGTCTATTTATTTGTATTTGGATCGTTTCTTTACCTCGTGTGCATACGTCTCAGCTTTGACTCTCAGGCTCTGCTCCAAGTCGAGCTGCTCCTTCATCCCGTCGTACTCCTGCGCCGCCATCACGGAGACTGCAGAGGCAGAGAGACAGACTACATCAGGCTGAACTAAGACATTATGATTATTAGCAGCATTTTTTCATGTACATTGATATATTTGACTTAACCGTTATTCAGTGTTTTCCCTGGCTTTGTGGAAGACTTAGGTTTATTTACATTTACTTATTTACATTCAGCCATACCTTCTGCTCATTGTCTGTTTGTTTGCGTGTTTACTTGTGTTTGTTTGTTTTGCTTTTATTGTAGAACATGCTGCTGTAATAAGGGAATTTCCCCGCTGTGGGATTTAAAACAGTATAATTTAATCTAATCTAATCTAGGTGCGTCTATCTTGCAGTGGTTTTAGGCATCCTTTCTTAGAAAAATTTGAATTTTGTCTTGTTGTGGGGTTTGGCATCTCTTTGTAGTCATGTGTGTCTCTTTTTGGGCATTTATGTTTTCTTTGAGGCTGTTTTGGGTCTCTGTATTCACTAAGTGTCCGTTTGTGTCCCTTTGTGGTAGTTTTGCTACCTTATTACATTATTATTCCTTATTTAGGACCGTTATTATCACCATATGTGTGTCTGAAACTTTGGAAAAGCTATTGCAGACAATACACAGATACCCTTCAAGAAACTTAAAGACAAATCCTTGCTAAAGAAGTCCATCTACAGTCATCTGATCTGAGAAAAGTCTTTTAGTTATAG
Organism: Etheostoma cragini; assembly: GCF_013103735.1. Classification (NCBI taxonomy): domain Eukaryota; kingdom Metazoa; phylum Chordata; class Actinopteri; order Perciformes; family Percidae; genus Etheostoma; species Etheostoma cragini. The sequence continues at coordinate 28,088,990 of NC_048416.1, forward strand.
TCCTTCGGTGGTACCCAAAATAACAAAATCCACTCTAAAAAAAAAAAAAGCCCCTGCTAACACAACATGCTAAACTTAAAGAAGATTGTATGTTTCATAGTTCATGTTTGTTTTGAATCATCAACACAACTTGTTGTGATGTTGGTCTGAGCATTTCTATCTGTCACTCCCCGATATAAGTTGAGTGAAGATGTGAGACGCGCATGCGTCACTTTGTGACAAGTAGCCTGCAAGATGCTAACGAAAGACTTCTGTAATGTCATTACAATAAAAATAGACCTACTTAATAAAGTTGGTTCACTCCTGGCTAAAAGTTAGCATCAAACACAACAAAGTTGTCAGTTGAATTGCGTTTTGTGCTAACGTTAGCAATGAAACTATACCATAGATAGCTAAAACGTTTTTCGAAATGACCGCTAGCTTAGCTACAAGCTAGCAATCAAACGCAACAAAGGCTGTCACTGGAATGGCGTTTTGATCTAACGTTAGCAATGAAACAACCCTAGATAGCTAAAACGTTGTTGAAATGACTGTTAGCTTAGCTAAAAGCTAGCAATCAAACGCAACAAAGGCTGTCACTGGAATGGCGTTTTGATCTAACGTTAGCAATTAAACAACCCTAGATAGCTAAAACGTTGTTGAAATGACTGTTAGCTTAGCTAAAAGCTAGCAATCAAACACAACAAAGGCTATCACTTGAATGGCGTTTAGAGCTAACGTTAGCAATCAAACAATCATAGATACAGTAGCTAACACGTTTTTGTAATGATTTCCATCTTCTGTTATTGTTTGTAATGAGAAAAGATTATTATTTGATGGATTTCACAAATTTCCTAAACCATTTAAATCTGAAAGGCTCGACTCATATCTGTACTCGACTTACATTGGGGAGTGACACTATCCTCATTCAGCGTGTGAACACTTCCCAAAAGTTTCTGCCGTGTTGTGACTCACCTCTGTTAAATCTCTTGATGGTTTTACTTTGTTTCTCGTTAGTTTCACGAAGCTCCTTCATCTCGGCCTGATCTTTCTCTGACTGCGAAGAGTGAAAGAGAATTCAGCAAATAGAAGTCAAGATCTACAACATTCAAAGAAATGTTCGTTTTTCCTGGTATCTGTCACAGACTAGAAGCTGAGGTATTTTCTGACATAAAAACAAGAACTCTGAGCAGAAAGAACATGCAGAGCAGCAGGTTGATACTGATTGGTACTCAAAGCCACGATACGTGGAAAGGTGTGATTTACATCAATGTTACCACAACAGTAAAGCGGCAAGACTAGCGAAGCGCTGGCGGCAAGCCTTGTTAGCATCACTGGAGTGCCAATAATAACAGTTGCCAACAAAATAAAAGTGATAATCATACTGTATTCATACTGTTAAAAGCAACAGAGACGACTTCTAGTCCCTCCCTGTTCAGTCACCTAGCCTAATGAAGCTAATGTTAGCTTTGTAGAGATCGCTGGAATTCCCTAAACTGTATAAATACCACACATATATTTGTTGGCTTAATCATTTCATAACTAAGATATCTGCTGAAAAAAAATGTTTAAGTAAAAAAATGTAATATTTAATCTGATGAATCACTTTACAAAAATATGTTGGCGAGTTTACTGTGGTTCCTGGTTTAGTAGTAGGCTAAGCTAGGTCACCTGTTAGCTTTGTAGTTTGTGGGATTTCCCAAACTAAATAAATACGGCTCGTAAAAACACATAATTCCTCAGCTAGCTCAATCGTTTTAGAACTAACATATCTGCTAAAAGGAATTTCAGTAACAATTTATCTGAAGGTATCGACATAAGAGTGACGTGAACACATGACACTGTCATGACACTTCACCATATCACGAAGATATATTTTTTATGGCGTGTTGTTATGCTGATTTGAGCACGTTCTAAATGTGTAGCTGACCAATCAAATTGCCTGGTCGGATCTACTTTCTGTATGATTATCCTTCCTCACCTGTGCAGTCAGCTCTTCTATCCGCCTCTGCTGTTCATGAATCTGACACACGAAATTCTTCTTCTCCTCCAGTAAGGTGTTCACCATCTCCCCCAGATCTGACACAACACAGATGAAAAGTCCAGAAGTACTGTGTGTGGTTAAGTTTATTTCTTAAATGTAGAAATGTTCTGATACCGCCTAAAATGCTGGTATCAGTAGGTGTCAAAGTTTTTGCCCCAATCCGATTCCATGTAATTTAGCCCAGAAGAAAATCTACTTTGAAGTAGTTTATTTATGCTCTTTTCCATTATGACTGACTGTCAAACTGGATAATAAAAGAAAGTTGATGGCTTTCACTGTTTGTATTTATTCACGTGTCAAAAAGAGTTTATCAACAATAACAGCGATCATATCGCATCCATGCAGGGATGTTGGTATAAAGCTGTTAAAAAATAATAAAAATGTGTATTTTATAACATACTGGTATCAGATCGGTACTCGGTATTGAGTACGCAAGATCAGGAAGGAAACAGGAATCTCTAGTTAAATGTTAACAGACTAAGGCTACATTCACAGTGATAGTTGTTGCTTTAAAAATAAAAAATCTTTTTCTATGTGTCCCCCTCTCATTCCCCCTGCTCTGGGATTTTCCCCTCTCATTCCCCCTGCTTTGGGATTTCCCCCTCTCATTCCACCTGCTCATTTCCCCTGCTTTGGGATTTCTCCCTCTCATTTCCCCTGCTTTGGGATTTCTCCCTCTCATTCCCCCTGCTTTGGGATTT
>NC_048416.1:28091813-28094303 GCF_013103735.1 Etheostoma cragini
CCCCTGCCCTGGCGTTCCCCCTGCTCTGGTATTTCCCCCTCTCATTCCACCTGCTCATTCCCCCTGCTGAGGCGTTTCCCATTCTCATTCCCCCTGCTCTGGTATTTGAATACTTCCTCTCTGGAGCAGAGGAAAATCTCGAGCGAGCTAAATGTTGTTCCTGCAGCAGGGACTTAGTTCGCCATGTTGTTGGATATCATTGTGCGTGTTGTACCTTTAACCTGTTGTTGGTACTGGGTGAAGGTGTCGGTGCCGTTGGGGCCGCCGTTGGGGCCGCCGTTGGGGCCGCCGTTGGGGCCGCCGTCGGCCGCGTCGGCGTCGGCGTCGACCTCCAGAGCGATGCAGTCGGAGATGCTGGGAAGCAGCTCGTCCAAACACGGACGCGACGACAGGCTCAGGTACTTGAACTTCCTGTTCTCACAGTTCAGCTGCGGGTCAAAGTTCACACAGGGCAATGGAGAATGAAATTACAACAATACAAGATCAAAGAAGCATTCTTCTGCTTGAAGAAACAACAGAATGGTAGTGACACAAAATGTGTTGATTTGTTACAAACTTCTTCTTTTAAGGCACTCAATTTCTAGACGAACCTTCCTGAGAATATCAGACTGGCGTTAACGGGGAAGTTGTCGTACAGCTTATTCTCGTCCTCCCAGATTGGAAAATGACCATTTCTTTGATTTTTTTAAAGCCCATGTTGCGGGTTTAATTTTGCAACGAATTTGTGCAATTTGCTTGTTTTTAATAAATATTTGAACTGTTATCCATTGTATTTGAATGTGTTGGATATTGCAAAACTGAATATAACAAGAAAAGTAGGCACTATTTACAGTGTTTTCTTTTTTCCCCCATAATGCATTGCATGACGTCACATTGGGGAGAAAACAGAGCAAACAGAGCCGCCTGTGTTGTCTTTGCCACTGTTTTTTGTCAACGTTCCTGGCGCCTAATTTTTCATTTTTACTACCACTAGTATAACTAACACTGACTTATTGACAAGTCTAATGCAGATTTTTGGAATTCATTCATTCAAAAACCCTGATTTATATGAAATCATGAATTATAATTTGACTAGTTAAGATCAGAGGAATAAAGAAATAAATTATGAACCCTACCTGTACATTGTTTATATTTGAATATAAGCAAAAAGGTCTGTATCCACTGCAGCTACAGACGAGTAATTGTCTCTGTGCAGAGTCATCCTGACTCAGCTGTTCACTCCATTTGTGTGTGTGTCTGTGTGTGTGTGTGCATGTGTATACAGTTTGTGTGTGTGTGTGTGTGTTTGTGAGTGAGTGAGAGAGAGAGTGCTTTCGTGTGAGTGTATGGATGAGTTTGTGACAGTGAGAGACTGTGAGTGTGTGACTGACTGTGTGAGAGAGACTGTGTGTGAGTGTGTGTGTATTTGAGTGTGTGTGTGTGTGTATATGTGTGTGTGTGTGTGTGTGTGTGTGTGTGTGTGTGTGTGAGACCTTTGTGGCCAGGGCTTCTGCATTCTCCCGGCACGACTTCTCGATCTCCAGCTGAGTCTGCAGAACGCTCACCTCCTCAATCACCATCTGAGACACTGAGGGGACGACACACACACACACACACACACACACACCCACACACACACACACCCACACACACACCCACCCCCACACACCCACACACACACACACCCACACACACACAGTTTTAGCATAACACAATACACTGTATCAGGATCTCAAAACGATGTCCCAAGGATCAGTTCAATATATTATTATTGTTTTGCACCTTGTTTTTACAGGAAATGAGGAAAAACGCTAAATTGAATACATTTATTTATTTATTTGAGTTATTTACTTCCTACTGTACGTAAATATTGAAACAGTGACAAGGCAATTTTGTCTAACTTGTATGACTCATACAATAATAGTCAGATAAAATTGCCCTGTCACTGTTTCACACAGACAGGCGTAAAGGCTGACAAATACCACTGATTAAAATAATTATAGTATATACAAATTTTGGAGATAAAATGTTTCTGCCCGATAGCCTCAACATCAGATATATATACACAGTACCTTTGAAAGGATAAAGTTCCTATTTATGCATTGATGCATTGTGGGTATTTTATAGTGGACTACATAGTGAATGAAATTAACCGCGGAGAATTTGCAAACAACTACAAAATGGCGAACACACTGTTTACTGTATAGTGCACTGTTTCTGTGATAGGGAACGTCTTCAAACACGGCTACTGTCTCTCTCTCTCTCTCTCTGTCTGTCTGTCTGTCTGTCTATCTTCATTTAGGGTTTTTCAGTGTTGCCGTGGTGACAGAGTCAGACCTCTGGACAGACTTATTGGATTGTATTACAGCCAGCAGGAAGCTGCTGCTGACATCCCTGATCCATTAACAGACTCCTTCCTGGTCGATGTACAAGCCCCAAATCTGATTACACAGCACGCACGCACGCACACAGACACACACAGACACACACAGACACACACACACACACACA
>NC_048416.1:28094313-28101406 GCF_013103735.1 Etheostoma cragini
CACACACACACACACACACACACACACTTTCGGGGGAGGTGAATCTCAACTCAATGATCTAACATTTAAAAAACTGTACACTTCTGTATTTACACTTGCTATTCTGAGTACATGTGATGGATTATGACTAAGTACATTTACTCAAGTACTGTACTTAAGTACAAATGTTAAGGTACCTGTACTTTCTACTTCCACTCCGCTACATTTGAGAGAGAAGTCTGAAGTCTTTACTCCGGCTTCCTGTGCCCCAAAGACTAGATTTCAAAATTATTCTGCTGGTTTATAAGTCGCTAAATGGTTTAGAGCCAAATTAACGGTCAGATCTGGTGAATTATGAACCCCAGAGGTCTCTAAAGGTCACCAGGAACAGGTCTGCTTGCCATCCCCAGAACCAGAACTGGAAAGGGGGAAGTTTCTTTGCTCCGTATATCTGGAACAAACTCCCGGTGAACTGCAGATCGGCACCAACGCCGAGGCTGAACACTTCCTCTGCCATACTGCCTTGGTTTAATTATTTTTCATTAGGGCTTAATTACTGCACTGTACTGTGGATTTTACTCTTTTATTCTCGTGTACAACCTGGTTTTGATTAATGTTTTTTTCATTTACATTTTCTATTTTGTACAATATGTATTTTTTTTAATATAATTGTTATTTTGTTTGATGTTTTCTATAAAGCACTTTGAATTGCTAGTAAAATAAACTAGTAAAATTGCCTTGCCTTGAAAGTTTTAATTAAAAACGTTGCCAAAGCATCAACATATAGTCTGTCCAAACATTTGAATTAAGCACAATAAACTCTTATATGAACAGTAACACAATATTAGAGTAAATTGATGCTAATTTTATGAATCGTATTGTACACTGGAAAAAAGGGGGTGTCTAAAAACAAGATAAAAACACAAAATTTGAGGGAAAAGGTAGCCTACTCAAAACATGTGAAATTATGTGTCCATGTGAAATCCAGTGAAATTATCTGTCCATGCAGCAAGATAATTTCACTTGACAATCTTGCCTGATTTAAGATTAGAGTGGAAAATGGAACACTTAAAATAAGAAAATTAAACTCTCAAAACCAGATAAATATCCAACACTTAAAAGTTCAGAAGTCATCTTCTATTCTATACTCTGCTCTTTATAGTTCTGTTTTCATTCTACTGTGTTTTAACAAGAGAAACCAAAAAGCTGGTGCCATCACTGGAGAATCCCGCCCCCACCCCAAAAAACCCCAGGGTTAAACAATAAGGGTTATGGCCCTATGGGCCATACGCTTCTGTGGGTTGTAGTAGAAGATCAAACGGCTGATATCACAGGCTAATCACTGCTAACTAACATGCTAGTTACCTTTAACATAGGCACAGGCTAATCACTGCTAACTAACATGCTAGTTACCTTTAACATATGCACAGCCTAATTACTGCTAACTAACATACTAGTTAACTATAACATAGGCACAGGCTAATCACTGCTAACTAACATGCTAGTTACCTTTAACATAGGCACAGCCTAATTACTGCTAACTAACATGCTAGTTACCTTTAACATAGGCACAGGCTAATTACTGCTAACTAACATGCAAGTTGACATTAGTAATCAAACAATCATGCGAGCTTCTCCTGACAACACGGTGATTTGTCAACTATGCGACGGTAAGTTGCGTGGTTATGTAGCAATCGTTAGCTTATTTTAACAAAACATCTGCTACGGAGCCATAACGTGAGCTACAAGGTAATAGAGTCTTTTATATATAGTTGTGCTTATTTAGAAATAAAAAACTTCAAACGCTTCAGATGAAAAGTTATTCGCTGTCAAAGTGACGCCAAAATGAATGGGAGTCAATGACATGCTAACTGCTGGTGATGGCTTCGTAGCATTAAAATGGCGCCACGGGAGCTCCGCTTAGAGAGGAGAGGCTCACCCCCCATTGGTTGCTAGTTGTGTACGCTGCTACAGAGCTTCACGACGCAGGCATCGGACCCCCGTCCCAGCTCAGTCGTATCAGCGGCTGTTAGTCGGTGTGTTTAATCAAAAACAGGTGACTTTGCACCGGGTATAAAGCACCATGAGCTGCCGCTCATTTTTACAGAGATCACGGTTAAATTTAGTCCACAAAATATGTAAATGGACTGTTCTTATATAGCGCTTTTCTAGTCTTAACAACTACTCAAAGAGCTTTTACATAGCACAGGAACCCTTCACCATTCATACACTGTGGCCGAGGCTGCCGTACAAGGTGCCACCTGCTCATCAGATACACACTCACACACTTTTACACACCGATTACTTCACCGCGGAGGGATGCAACAACTTCCGGAGGACCGAGAAGTCAAGGATCTATCAAATAAGGGTCCTGAGTTGCAGACCCTGTCTCAGGTCACTCAGGGTTTTTTCTGCTGTCAGCGTGTTCTTGTTCTGTGATGCAGAGATAGTGCAGCCCTAGGCGTTTATCTTAGTACACTAGACTGAATAACTAGGCTGCATAAGCTAACAGCGCTACAGGGGCTATTAGCTCTGTACAGCTGAGTGGTATCACAGTTAGCTTCCAGCTACGTGTTTGCTAACAGTGCTACTGCTAGCAAACACGTAGCTGGAAGCTAACTGTGATACCACTCAGCTGAGATGACGTGTAGATGCAGTCAAATCGCATCTATCGCAAATCTGGGTCACAAATAATACTCAAAAGTCCTTTCTGTACCTGCCTTTTCTGTCTTGTTTCACTATTTCGTGTCTTTCTGTGTCATGTTTTTTCTTTTTTTAGGGCGGATTTGTCATCTTGATTCATTTCCTGTCTGCAAACTATTTTTTATTAACTTCGCTTGGGGGGGGGGTTCTTTGCATCACCTAGATCTTTTTGTCCAAAATCTCTATTTTACTAGTTTTAACCCCTTTTACTCGGTAATAAGGAAAAAAATAATAATCTAAATTTTATTTATTAATTATATTGGTCTTTATTGAAATCCCAATTATTTTACACGATTGCTCATTGACTTTTGGAAAGATGTTGCATTTAATCAACAACAAAAAACGCAGTGCGATAACTGTTGTTGTGAGTTGGCGCTATATAAGTATAATAGAATTGAATCTAACAGCGTGCCCCGGGTCAGGTCATGTTTTCACTGTTTAAAAGTCAATTAATCTGAACCCGGTTCGCTCAGTCTGACCTTTGAGATTCAAACGAGTCTGATATGAAGTACAAAGTCTCCCTCATTACGTCCATTAACATTTGGTCGTCACATAAGGAAAAGGCTAGCAGGTAAAAAGAGGAAAGTGGGCTCTGTTTGTGCCGAGGGGGTAAGCGAGCCTCCACAAAGTGTACCTCCTATGGAGCCGTTTTCGTGCTAACAAGCTAGCAGGCTAACAAGCTAGCAGGCTAGCAGGTAAAAAGTGGAAGGTGGACAATGGATCCAGAGACCTGCAGGAGTGGTAACCCTCCTCCCACACTTATCCTTCCTCCATTTTCTGCTGCTGAATAATTCACGGCAGGAGATTTTTGAATAATTCATAGAAATAACATGACAAGAGTGACTGCTGTGTTCTTTGGGGGGAGGCAGTGAATGAATAAATTAGTGAATGAGTGAAAGACTGAACTTGTGGGACGACGGGACCCACAATACCAAAGGAGGATCAGCTGTTTTGCTGACTCAAGCGACTCCAGGTCCAGTTTTTGCTGTTGCAGACAAGCTTGTGACACGTTTCTGACAACAAATTTGGGGTTTGAGTTTGAACCAGCGGGCTTATTGTCCGCTTAACTTCCAGTGTTTCAGCGTTCATTTCACTTTTCAACTGTCCCTAAGAACCCGAAGATCAACATGTGCATTATTGTGACATTTTTGAATAATCCAACAATTTAAATGTCTTCGTGTTTTAAATCCAACTTTTACCTGCGATTTTATTCCCAAGTAATTTAACCCTTGTGTTGTCTTCCGGTCAAAATTGAAAATCAACACTTTTGATGACGCTTTTTATCAATGTTTTTAACTTTTTTTTTTACTACGAACTAACTTATCAACTTTAGTTCTACAGTTATTTTTGGGATTTATGGTCAATACATAAGGAAATTATACCTAACGTTTGAGTCAGAAAAGCAGAAACTAGTAATTATTCAGACTAAAATTAAAGGAATGGATGTTGATGATAATCACAGACTGGAATATGTCAACTTTTACTCAATACTATTTCAAAAACACTTCCATTTGTTTTACAAAATGCTAAAAAATTGAGTAAGACGCTCAAAATTTAATGAAAGTAGAGATTTGTACTTGCCAAAGAGCGTTTGGGTGGAATCAATCATGTTATTTTGGGGAATTAAAAAGAACATTGATATAGGACAACATGAGGACAACATGAGGACAACATGGGGACAACATGGGGACAACATGAGGACAACATGAGGGACAACATGGGGGACAACATGGGGACATTATGAGGGACAACATGGGGACAACATGAGGACAACATGGGGACAACATGAGGACAACATGGGGACAACATGGGGACAACATGAGGACAACTTGGGGACAACATGAGGACAACATGGGGACAACATGGGGACAACATGGGGACAACATGGGGACAACATGAGGACAACATGGGGACAACATGGGGACAACATGGGGACAACATGAGGGTTAATAGTATATTTATGTCAGTGAACTTATCATCCTCCGCCTCCAGAACAAACCCTTAGCCAAGCCTAACTGCAGACTACAGCGGACACATATGGACGACAATCAATTACCAGAGAACGACGGTGGACATTCTGTAAATCACCATAAATATTGAAGACTGGGCTGTGACATGTGATGGTTAAGGTCGACTAGAAGAAAACATCAGCTGGACATATTTGAACCAACCTAAGAATCTAAAACCAGGAAGATCGCCAGTTTAAGAAGCAAATTGAACACAGCAGGCAAACAGTGGATTTGCAACGTCCTTGTCTGTCACGTGGTCTGGTCCTCTGGCCCAGAAAGACTTGTTCCCATAGACTTATGGTGAAAGAGAGGTCTGCAGATCAGTGGATACATCCCCACTGCAAAATATCTCGTTTCACTATCATAATTTGATCCATTCGATCCAATATTTTCCAATTTGGAAAGCCTAGAAGAGCCGTACCATTAACTCATTTAATCCTCATTGAAGTTAGCCAGAGATGGCAAGTAACATTACTGTACTCAATTAGATTTTTCAGATATTTTTACTTTACTATTTATTTTTGTGCCGACTTTTTACTTTAAATTCTTACATTTTTAACACGAATATCTGTACTTTCTACTCCTTACATTTTACAAAATTGGCTCGTTACTTTAGCCTTTAGTGATTTCCGTTGAAACTAATCGGATGGGACTATACGCTGCACTTCCGCACCGCTACAAGACGACTCGACAGATTCGGTGGCAAATCCTTGTGGCACGACAGCGGTAACGTTAGCGGTCACGTTAGCGTTAGCGTAGCATTATGGACGGCGACTTGACTGAAAATGAAGTAAACATTGTGAGCCTGACATATTACAATTACTATTACTAGACTCCATGTTCAAAGATTTGCTAGCTGTCAGTTAATTTTCTCATTTGCACGGCTACTTTTACTTTAATAATTTAAGTAAATTTCCAAGCCTGTACTTTGTTACTTTTACTTGAGTAACAAAGTTAAATCAGTACTTCTACCTTCAACAGAGTATTTTTGACACAAGTATCTGTACTTCTACTTGAGTACGGGGAGTGAGTAGTTTTGCCATCACTGAAGTTAGCGGAGCGCTAAAACGGGAGTAGCTAGCTCGGGTGGCGGAGGTCTCTAGTAGCAACTCCGATCTTATATGTGAAAGTTGAACATTTTGTCTACATGCGCCACTGAGTAACTGTTATTGGAATGAACAGGGCTGATACGCTAAAGTCTTAATACACATCCATGGGCTGGATTTAAGCTAAATGCTAACGTCAGATTCCTAACATGCTCACAATGCCGATGCTAAAGTACCGATTCTAAGTAGGTACAATGTTTGCCTAAGAGGGGTTAATCTGCTAAATATTCTAAAATGCACTAAACACAAAGCAGCTGATGTCCTTATTATTCATAAACTAAAAGCAGTGGACACATTAAAATCACGAACCTGGTGAATAAGTGTTAGGTCACCAAAGTGATTACAATTCATCCTTAGAGCGACATGAATATCTGAACCAAATTGAATGGAAATCCATTCAAAAGGTGAGATATTTAAAGTCTAAAAGCCAAACTTGTCTCCAAACCACCGTCTCATCGTCTTCCTGTCCTCATGTCTTCCTGTCTGAACAGTTTAGGTATTTTAAATGTCACATGAGGAGAACACCGGGTGGAGACTGCAAGCTTCTCTGGTTACCTTTTCACCAGATGAGTGACTCAATTGACCTCTTTAGTGTGACAGAAAAACTGGTTATCTGGTGTAAACTGGACACACAGATATCAACCGTGAATGTGTGTCATCAATTAAGAAAGAACATATATTTTCACAAGACGATTTTAATTATTACAGTTGTTACCGTCCAATTTCTGTTCAATCAATTGACAAACTCACTAAACAGGATACATATTATCAAGGCAAAGAAATTATGCTGACTTTTCTGATAGTTAACAGAACTCATTTTATCCTTACAAGTCAATATCATAATAATAATAACAACAATAATAATAATAATAATAATATGCAGCTTTGAGCTTCTTTTTTTATTTCCTCTATGTAACAAAACCTTCACATTAACCCTCAACATCTGACACCACTAACCCCTACCAGCTTTGATAACCTTTTATTAATGATGGCGTTCTCTTACCTGTGAATATAGTCATGACAGAAGCGTTATGAGCCTCCGTCCTAATGTTTAGACCGGCTAATTTCAGAAGTTGAACTCTCCAAAAACACAAAAAGGCTTGTCTACTGTTGGCAAACTGAACCGGACAGTCGGCAAGGGAACAGGCACTTCCTCCCCGGCCCTCCTCTCTTAAAACACACCCATTCAGACGACAAGGTGTCAGGATGACATGTCGACAAAGGTGAGGACGAAGGGTGTGAGGGGTTAGGGGGAGGGAGGGAGGGAAGGAGGGAAGGGAGGGAGGCAGATAGGGA
>NC_048416.1:28101506-28114811 GCF_013103735.1 Etheostoma cragini
AGAGGGAGGCAGATAGGGAGAGAGGGAGGGAGGGAGGGAGGGAGAGAGGGAGGGAGTCTTCTGTCTGATTGTAGGCGAGGTGATGTGCCGGCTGCTTCGTACTACACAATATCTGATTGACTATTTGTAGAGGGGTGAATTTAACTTTTCTAAAATGGATAATTGGACAAGAACTGGATATTTCCAGTTTACCACAACTTGGGTTTTTTCATAGTTTTGGCCGTTGATTTTAGGAGCTATGAAAACTTTATCATCGTCATCACCAAAAGACGTAAGAAGAGAGCTGAGATCCAGATCTCTATAGGATGTAGATCGAATCATATATCAAGTTTAACCCTTGTGTGGTCCTCGGGTCAAATTGACCTATTTTCAGAAATTTGGGTTCTTGAATCAAAATACCCAAATATAACATGGATGCATGAATGTACGTTGGATGTATGAACCCATACTACATTCTTCGCTGGTGAAATGAAGGATTACATTCATTGAACTTTTATAAAACTTTTGTTTTACTTAATTTTTTTCATTTGAAAAACATTTTTAAATGGTTTTAAGACCGTATCCTGACTGGACTTTGACATTTGATCTCAACTATTATTTGTCAAAATAATTTATAATTTCTGCCTTTTGAACTAAAAAGTTAAAATATGTCACATCAATTAGGTTTATTGACCATGAATTTAAAACAAAAACCTTGAAAAAAAGTGACAAAAAAAGGTTTTCAAAAGTGTCAAAAGCAAAAAAAACTATAAAATGTTCACTTTTGACCTGGATGGACAACAAGTTCATGGTCCAAAGGAAGACAACACAAGGGTTAACTACCCAATTGTAATTACCCCAAAAAACATGATTGATTTTACACATTACTCTTTGGCCAGTTTACCATCTTGAAACACGCCTGAAAAACACCACGATGGGTCAAAAAACAAGATCTGTCTCCTAAAAATGACATTCCCCTATAACTAAACTGCAAACTCAATTAAGTTTCAAGAGAGACGTATTTTATCCCGGATTACGTTTGTTTTTGACGCATCACAACCGCATCATGTGCTCAAAATAGTTGTTGAGATATCTTAGATTCAACCAAAGTGGAGAACCAACCGATTTAACTTTGCAGAGCTGCACCACTAATGTGGCTAAAAAGGGTCTTTATTTGGATTTACCTATGACAATTGGTGAGTCCTCAACTCCTAACTCATAATTTACAAGGGGGATGGGGGGGGGGGTTATAACCAAAATAATCAAAACTGGCCAGCAACCTTCCCAAAAACCTATTTTCTTTACATAAATACACACATTTAAACCATAACTTGATGCAGATAAGGCACGAATTGTTGCAGAAAAAAATCCCCAGAAAGCAGGAAATGAAGTGTTTGATGTGCTCAACATTTGAATTTTGCTCAGAAGTGTTGATCTGAGCGCCCGGATAGCTCAGTTGGTAGAGCGGGTGCCCATATATAGAGGTGTACACCTTGACTCAGTGGGTGCCCGGGTTTGACCCCGACCTGCGGTCCTTTGCTGCATGCTGGTCAAAAGGCCTAAAAATGCCTCAACCGTCCCAATGTTAAACCCAAGATTACGCCCTTGCCTGGACTACACATCTAACATACAGCTGTGTGATGATGGAGGAGCCTTTGGAGGCTGCAGGATGCTGGACTCACCTCTCTTGATGTGTTTGAGTTGTCTCTCGGCCTCGTCTCTCTCCTCCGTCAGTCGGTTGCACTGCAGGAGCAGACAGCACAGTCAACTCAGTATAGATCATGTTACACAACAGCGTTCACAGCCGACAGAGTACAGTTACACGGACACAAAGCTGCGTTCAGAGGACGCTTTGCACACTGAGCTGTTACAGAGCACCTGTATCTCTACGCGATGTCAGACGTTATTTAGGCTACATTTTGTGTCGCATACAGGACTAATCTCCTCAGTATCTGCAAGCTGCCTGTTCCCTAAACACACTGTAAAAAACATTTCCTCACTATCTGCCTGTTGCCAGAAGACACTGTCCCAGTAGAGTTTGAATGCACATAATTGTTGTAAAAGTTTGCTGCTGAACAGCATTAGCTCAGCTGTAGCTTAGCTTCAAGATGGCTGACACTCAGCTCGCTTCAGGTCCAACACCCTGCGGGTGAATTGAAAACATGCCGGCTTGAAGTCCGATACCTCTGGGCATGAACGCCTCTGATGATGCAAAATGATGAGCTTTGCATCAGAGCTTTCATTTTTCCAGACACACAATATAGAGATCTCTCGTCTTAGGGGGACATGAGGGAGGGAAGCACAGTCATTCAAAAATACAACCGGGTTTCTACTGATACAAAGCTTAATGCTAATAGGTGACATATCCCTTTAACATGATTGCTTGACCCCGACTTATAAACGGTTTCCAAGCTGGCTTTGAATGCATCTTTAATGTTTTTTTTCTAACAGAAAGCAGTATCTGTCTATCTCCTCAGAATTCTTCAACTATTCCGGAGACAGATTTGGAAATCCTATCAGCCAACGTGTCATGTGCTCCATTTTAACATCCATTTTGCCTGATTTCCGTCCCTTCTACAGGCAGCATTGCTCTTCTCCATCATCTCAAAATGTTGCAACCGTTAACACCGACTGCCCATCACGTCTGATAACAGACTGATTCTTTCTGTTCCTGCTGACTTGACGGTTGCCCTGGAAAAAAGCCATAACCACTCATTTTCAGATCCAAGGGATCTGGTCTAAGTATCCCTTGTTGTGCTATATTTAGGATGAGCAGCTGTGGTAAGCCCTGTTTGGATGAATCCTGGGTGACAGCAGCAGCGGCTGCAGACCGAGGTTAACAAGTGCAACCCTGCATCAACACCAGGACAAACTGTAGCTTTTATTTTCACTTCTTCTGGGTGGGAAAGAAGCAACTTGCATCAAACTATGGACAATAAATTAAAACCCAAACCCCAAGTGTTCTTGTCACCTAAAAATCGGACTTTCATTTTGTCTTTTATCATAATCAATGATCCGCATTTATAGTTTACGCCTCCGTATAAAAGTCCAGTTCATTCTTTTTCTCATAGACAATGTCAGGGGACTGATAGTTGGAGCATGTTAAGGCTCGGACGAACGCAACATTTTGATCATCAGAACCAAACATGCACACAAAAAATATACATAGGCCCCCTACATAAAAAAAACACTAGGTTGTTTACATTTCTTTAAACCAATCACAATCGTCTTGGGCGGCGCTAAGCAACGGTGACTCTGCAAAATAGTCTCTGGAAGAAACTTGTTTTGGTGGAAACATTTGCACCACGCAAAAGAAAAACGAGCACCACATACAATATTAAATAAAGTTAACTGTTGACACATTACAGTAACGTGAGCTATTTAAACTACAAGTGCACGTGAACTTTGTGCACAGCAATCCCACCAATCGGCTCCAAGACGTCCCAGTTAGAGAGGAAATGCCGTAAACCTATAGCCAAGAAATGTAGATGCACCCTAGGGTTAGTCTAGCAACTCTCTGTTGGCTTGCGCCAACCAAAAACCTAATTCTGGTCAGGCCAATCACATCGTGTACAGAGTCGGTGGGCGGGCTTTACATAATGACGGTAGAGCTGCGACAGTTCGGGGTGAATTTCCCGCTACTTGAAAACAAAGAAGATTGTCTTTGGAATCGGCTTTGGCCGCGTCTCTGGAAGACTTGGAGTTAAGTTCTGAAGTTGGTTGGTTGTAGCGCTGTCCTATGGCGTGCAGAGGGGACTCTGAAAGACAACCGTCTGTCCCGCCCCTTGGATTGAGCCCAGCCAATGGGGAGTTCCCAGACCCAACATCCTGATGTGGGTCTGGCTTTTCAGGCTAGGCTAGGCTAACAAACCGATCGACCCTGCCTTGTTGCACGATCCAAATGTTCTTCAAAACGTGACATTTTCAGCGTGTAGCTTGCTACATTAACAGTCAATGTTGTTGTTGTTGTTTCCCATGGCGGAGAAAGGCGAGGGACATGTTCGACACGGGACATAAACATTTAAAAAAAAGAGAGAAGTAAACTCTTCTTCCCAAGGTGCATTTCACTGAGAACCATTTAATCACAGATAACTGTTCACATCCACAACCTTCAGGTTTCTGCCAAATTACTTAGAGGAGAATCGTTTTCATACTCTTCACCCTAGCATCTAATATCATGTTAAAAAGGCCAAGAGTCATCTCTTTATTTATCTTTCTTATACTTAAGTTACTGCTCTTTTTTTCTTAGGAGACAGTGATCTACAACGGCCTTCTGAGTGACCGCAGTCGATGGCAGAGTATCTGCATCGCTGCTCTTCTCTGCACACGCTTAATTTAAAATGGTAACTGGAACATTCAGGGACCCCATGGGCAGCTAAAGCAACCGCAGACCAGAAGAAAGAACTCTTCTACGGTAGTACGGATGTCCCCCTTTCTGGTCTATGTATCCCGGCCTCTGTTAAGTTATTTTCATCCCCACAAAATGTACACACATAATGGTCATTTCCAGGGGCCGTGGTCTTGGAGCTTAGCCAGGAAAAGTAACCGTCATGCGGCGAGGAGAGTTTAGGCAACACAACGACTAGTTGAGTTTAGGAAAAAGAGCGTTGTTTGGATTAAAACCCTCCAGAGGAGCGAACGAGCATTTCCTGGATGACGATGAAAGCATGTTGTTTTTGTTACGAAGTGAACTCTGCTCTTCGGCATGAAAAAGCGCTGTGTTTTTGTGCCGTTTCATGTTGAGATTATTGAGATTATGGATTATTTTCTATTGGATATTGAAGTTCAGGTAGAGACGTGTTTTGGCGTAGCGGGCAGAGTGGCTCTATTTCCATGGTAGTATCGGAAGGCGGATTTCATTTAGATGTTACGATATCATTATATTGTTAAAAAATGTCATTCATCAGAAGCATTTATAATGACAAATAAATATAGTATAGCATGGTTTGTCCACCAGAGGGCGCCCTACAATGTCTCTGTTGGTAACATAGATTTTTTGTTTTTGTCATTGTGTTTCTGTTCAAAAGGACTTTAAGTTTCACATCTTAAGTTTGTATTTTTATACATTTTATTTATCAAAACTTTCACACAAACTACTTATCAGCTTATTTTAGTGATAACTCATAAATAAATACAAACAACTAATGTAAGGGAAATCTGTTTTGTTACGTGTTTCTGGATTATTTTTTTTAATATATGTATCGGCCGATATATATCAAAATTTCGGATTTTTAAATAACCAAATGTTTGTTTGGGTATCGGCCTAAAAAATTCTTTATCGGTCGGGTTCTACTCCATATCCATGGCATGCTTTGTTTTTTTAAGCATGATAAAAACAGCTGTCCCAAAGACTGAAGGATACATTCAGAAACCTGAATCTCACTCAAAACAACCCGGGTGGTTTGGCTTTTCCAAGTTTATATGTGTTTGTGTTTGGGAGCAAACCCCAAATCCCAGAAAAAAAAATATTTTTCATAATATGGGCACTTTAATGGTTAAAATGTGAGTCTTTGTAAGGGCGTAACTGCGTCAAAACCAAGCCGATATCACAGATAAAAAGGACAAAAAGGACGCTGAACAAGTCTCTCTCTCTCTCTCTCCTTCCTGCTGCAGGAGAGAGAGAGAGAGAGACTTGGCCCACTTTCTCTCTCCATCTCTACCTGCAGTCTCACACACTGTCAGCTCAGATCTCCCTGAGGAGCCCAGCGAGGGCGGCGGGTTCACCGGCACACAGCGAGGCAGCACGGCGCTGGCACACAGCGAGGTGCTGGCACACAGCGAGGCGCTGGCACTGCCAGGGTGAGCGCTTCAATCCCCCGAGCTGCTCAGTGAGCAGAGCTGCAAAGATCGATCAATGAATCAATAGGTCGTCAACCACTGAATCAATCGGCAACTGTTCTGATAATCCATTCGGGTATCTAGACTTCCTGATTCTCTGAAATACAGATTCTAGTTTCTTCTCTCCTCTGTGACAAGCTGAGTATATTTGAGTTGTGGACAAAATAGGACACTTGAGGACCATTTTCTGACATTTTAGGGACCGAGCAACTAACCCATTAATGGGGGGATGCATGCACAAATCCCCAGTTATACAATGTCACTGCACAGGCAGACGTTTGCAGCTGAAATATCAAAGTTAAGTCAGCAGTAGCTCCCTTTCCTTTGATTTTGAGTTGTAACACGCTTAACAAGCTCTGCTTCTTCTTCATGTATCGGCATGGCATCTGCAGCTAAACAGAATAAACGGATGCATCTTTCCATCTGCCATCCCTCTACTGAACTGTGGATAACAGGGTTCATCACTTTGGCCAATCCCCCACATCTCTCCACATTACATGCTAGAGCCTGACTAGCATGTAAGGGTGGCTCAATGGTTAGCATTGTGACCTAGCCACTCTGCTAACCATTGGGCCACCATGCTGCCTCCTTTATCTAGGTCAATGGCTATTAAGCATGGCATCAACACCTGGGTTGGCGGGGTTTTAACAGTCATGTTGTCCTTGGGTCAAATTTGACCCGTTTTTAGATAATTTATTTATATTTTTGTCGAAAAAAATTGGGCTGATGAAATAAGCGCTGAAAATGTCAACCTTAAAAATATCACAAACGTAGGAAAAAACATCAATAAAAGCACCCACAACATTGAAAAAGAGACAAAAATGTTGAAAAAGCGATAATAATGTTGAAAAAAAGTGACCAAAACTGTTTTTTTTCCATGGTTGACGGGAAGACAAAACAAGGGTTAAGACCCTCGTACACCTTTATTTTGATTGGTCTCGTCCCTCGTTGTTTTAGGTCGTTAGCAAACTCAGTTCCCTGTTTCACCCTTGTGTCGTCTTCCTGTCAAAATTGAAAATCCAACACTTTTTCTAATGCTTTTGTCCCTTTTTTCAACACTTTTGACACTTTCTGTGACGTTTTCAACAGTATTAACTCTAGTTTTAACGTTATTTTTGGAATCCATGGTCAATAAACCTCATTTATAGGAAATTATACCTAATGTTTGAGTTAGAAAAGCAGAAATTAGGAATTATTGAGACTAAAATTAAAGAAATGAATGTTGATGATAATCACAGACTGGAATATGTCAACTTTTACTCAATACTATTTCAAAAACACTTCCATTTGTTTTACAACGCTATAAAATTGAATAAGACGCCCCAAAATTAATGAAAGTAGCGATTTGTACTTGGCAAAGAGCGTTGGGTGGAATCAATCATGTTATTTTGGGGAATTAAAAAGAACATTGATATAGGACAACATGAGGACAACATGAGGACAACATGAGGACAACATGAGGGCATCATGAGGACAACATGAAGACAACAAGAGGACATCATGAGGACAACATGAGGACAACATGAGGACATCATGAGGACAACATGAGGACAACATGAGGACAACATGAGGACATCATGAGGACAACATGAGGACATCATGAGGACAACATGAGGACAACATGACGACATCATGGGGACATCATGAGGACAACATGAGGACATCATGAGGACAACATGAGGACATCATGAGGACAACATAAGGACAACATGAGGACAACATGAGGACAACATGAGGACAACATGAGGACATCATGAGGACAACATGAGGACAACATGAGGACATCATGAGGACATCATGAGGACATCATGAAGACAACATGAGGACATCATGAGGACAACATGAGGACATCATGAGGACAACATGAGGACATCATGAGGACATCATGAGGACAACATGAGGACAACAAGAGGACAACAAGAGGACAACATGAGGACAACAAGAGGACATCATGAGGACATCATGAGGACAACATGAGGACAACAAGAGGACAACAAGAGGACATCATGAGGACAACATGAGGACATCATGAGGACATGATGAAACGAGGCACTAGGCTGCAGGCCTTATGTTAGTTATTCTTACTACCAAACCCTACAAGGGTGGTACCTTCGAGTATTTGGGTGATAATGTTAAGCAAGGCACTATCAGCAGAAGGAGTTGCGGGTTGAATTCCCCCTGCATCCACCCTTCTATTGGGGGGTTTATGGGTAAAACCCGGCAGCAGACAGCGGGTTAGAGGCAGCAGATGGAGTGATGGAGACAATCTAGTCAGATGTATAAAACGCTGAATATCAGCTCCAACCTGAGGCGAGGCTCTTGTTTTCCTGTGAATCAGAGACATGAAGTCAGTCAGACATTTGGCCCACTTCAGCCTGCATGTCAGCCTCGTTAACCTCAGCCCGTTTCTCTCCAAAAAAAAGGCTCGAATCCGGTTTGAAACCACGGATCTTCCTCATGAAACCATCTAAATACATCTTTGATAAAGCCTAAATGTAAAGGATAAGCTCTGCTTTCTGCGTAAATGGCGAGCAGAGCGACTCGTTCATAGGGAGGGGCCCGGCTCTTTCATGTCTACCAAAACCTGCACGAGACGCCGACCCACCGGCGGAAACCAGCCTGGAAATGTCCCGTCTGATCCGGAAAGACCTGCACGAGCCTCCGAGGACGCATTCACAGCGGTTTACCTGCAGAAATCCACCGGACTCTGGGCCAACATCTGAGCAGTTTGTTATCTTTTGATCTTTTCTTACCTCGGTCCGCGTGTGCGTGTGCGCGTGCCTCGCCTCCTCGCATCCCTCCATCTGCGCGGATGAAGAGCAGGGAAGCATTTCCCAGCTCTGCGTTTTAAACTACTACACAGACACGGTTGTTGAAAAGAAAAGAAAGCCACCCAGAGGTGTGTTTTAGCTTCTCAGCAGCACGTGCCTGGGTCCGAGCCCATTCCTTTCTCTTTTCTTCCAAACGCATGGGATGGAGAGGAGCTCGGTGCGCTGCTGCCGCTTCCTCCTCCTCCTCCTCCTCCTCCTTTCACTGACAACAGCATCATCTGGCTCCCCTGAACCCCTCCTCCTCCTCCACCCAACACCCCCCCCCCCCCCCCCCCCCCCCCCCCCCCCCCCCCCCCCCCCCCCCCCCCCCCCTCGGTGCACAGACCCATGTGATGCTAGAGAAATGTTCTGGGGTGATTGTATGTATCCTACTCATTTATCTTCGTGTTGAACCTAATTTAGCTTGCACGTCTTTAACTGATCCCTATTATTAGTCATAGTCAAGTTAAGGGAGTCTGGGTGCGTTCAGGTGTCGATGGAGAAAGTCCGAAATTCGGCTTTTCAGCCAGCTGTGAGACCAGCATTGCGTTCAAGCTGAATTTTGTATCATTTAAAATTAAGGAATAACCTCACATCAGGGGCGGGGCTAGAAGGGGGGTAAAGATGTGTGTGTGTGTGTGTGTGTGTGTGTGTGTGTGTGGGGAGGGGGGGGGAAATATAATTGCCCCTCCTGGTGCCCCCCCTATTCCAAAACTGGGATTTCCATTGGATCCGAGCACTGGCTGTTCTGCCCAGCCATTGTTACATTTTTTTAAAATTTAATCTTTATTTCACCGGGAAGTCACTTGAGATTTATTCTTTATTTTAATTTTTTATTTTAACAAAGAACAGTTACACAGCCAGTGTGCAAATTCAAAGGTCAAAACCATATGTACATAAACCAAAATAAATTAAATTAAAATATATATATATTTTTTTTGATAGTGTTATATATTCTCATAGTGTTATATATTCTTATAATGTTATATATTCTCATAGTGTTATATATTTTTATAGTCATATATATTATAGTGTTATATATTCTTATAGTGTTATATATTCTTATAATGTTATATATTCTCATAGTGTTATATATTTTTATAGTCTTATATATTATAATGTTATATATTTTTATAGTCTTATATATTATTATAGTCTTATATATTCTTTTGAGTGTTATATATTCTTATAGTGTTATATATTCTTATAGTGTTATATATTTTTATAGTCTTATATATTACAGTGTTATATATTATTATAGTGTTATATATTCTTTTGAGTGTTATATATTCTTATAGTGTTATATATTCTTATAGTGTTATATATTTTTATAGTGTTATATATTATTATAGTGTTGCTGTATTGGAGCATTTCTTGAATTAAATGGTCAAAACGTGGTTTGGAGTCCGCCCATTTCTTCTCGTGAATGTGGAATTTTCCCAATAACAAGATTAATTAAATAAAATAAACATATTTATCTTTCTCACTGTCTTTTAAAGCAAGTCCCCTGAGACTGAAATCTCTTTTCTGAGGGAAACCAGTTATAATTTAAATAAAAAATACACCAAAGTCAACACAAAAACCAAAATCACACATAGAGGAAAGGAGCAGGTTACATGGCATTTTAACAATAAATTTAATTTAATGCGACCAGATCCTTTAGATGGAGTTATTCCGAGACCAGGAAGTGAAGTTAGAGAAGGCTTTATTCCCAGCTGAGTTAAATGACAAAATATCTAAATTTCTGACACCGTGGAACCAGCAATGCACTGCTTTTAATAAAGTGGGAGGCTGGAAATGTGTGTTGTGCTTTCAGATATCCAAAATGTTGGGATCTGACCTTCTGACACCACTTTATGAACTCATTCTGCTTCGTTTTGAATTTAATTTTCTTTCCCTGACATCATGACATTGTGTTGTTACTTTAAGGCCGCCATTAGGGTGGTCGTGGTGCGTTCAGGTGTTGATGGGACATTGTGTAATTCGAAGGTTCAGTCAGCTGCGAGACCAGCGTTGCATTTTACTTCAAATTCATACAAGTTTAAAATAAGCAATAACGTCACAGAAATACATTTTAAAAACTGTTTTAACTATTTTTTTAGACATTTTTGACGTTATTTCCAATGCTTTTGACGTGTATTTTCTTTTGAATAAAGTTTTCTTTTTAATTTTTTTATTTGCAATGGATCCCAGACCGATTAGCTGTCTCTTAATAACAACCAATTAACCAATCACAATCATCACCATTACGCCAACAACATGCGCGTGTGTGTGTACGTGTGTGCGTGTGTATGTTTGTATATCTGTGTGTACGCGTGCGTGTGTGTGTGTGTGTGCTTGTACTCTTAATATCAACCTATTAACCAATCACAATCATCACCATTAGGCCTATGTGAAGTATAATGTAGCTCCACAACAACGTGTGTGTGTGTGTGTGTGTGTGTGTGTGTGTGTGTGTGTGTGTGTGTGTGTGTGTGTGCGCGCATGCGTGAGAGTGGGACATAGCTTTTCCACAATGACATCTAGCGTCAATAACGTGCAACTACAACAACAGAACCTCAACTAGTTTTTGAACACAACTTTATGATAATTTTAGGCGTAGAGGAAATTACCCAAACTAGTGAGGTGGAGTTACTGAAAACCAAATAAAAAAGTCTGAAAAAGTCTGAAAAAGTCACTTCTTTGTCAATTGTTGACTCGTGAGGGCAACACAAGGGTTAACGCGGGTCACGTGACCCACTGTAAACACGGAAGTGCCTTCAGCAGGACATAAGAAGAAGAAGAACACCACCCGGTGAGCTTCACCTTCCTCCTCCGTCCTGCTCCGGTACCGGTCAGTTTAAGCCCACGCGGACCCCCCCCCACCCCGGCGCCCAGAGACCACGCGATGGACAAAGGTGTTTTTCTCACGGTGACGGTGACGTTGAGCCTCTTCACGCTCGGGACGCAGGTAACGTGCAGCTCCCCCGGGCTGAGGAGAGTCACGAGGGCACAGGTGAGACCTTTATCCGTCCTAATCCTTCCCCCTTTCACCTTTAGCAAAGATTCAAATGGAAAACACAATCTCTATCTATCTATCTATCTATCTATCTATCTTATCTTGGGGGGGGCTAGGGAGCTGGGTTGGGAACCGGAGGGTCGCGGGTTCGAGTCCCCGTACGGACCAAAGCTGGAGAGGGGCCAGGGTGCTCTTGAGCAAGGCAGCGCCCCCCCCCCCCCCCCCCCCCCCCCCCCCCCCCCCCCCCCCGGGACATCTCCCCATTAGTGCATGTATATGTACTGAGCATGTGTGTGTAGTTCAGGCCTGTGTGTAATGTGTGTAACAACAACAACAACAACAGAGTGTAAATTGTAATTATATACATATATAATGTACCCTCACGTGTTCCTCGGGTCAAATTTTAACAATTTTTTAGTTTTTTTATCACAAAAAAATGGGCCTTCGAAATGTCAACATTACAAATATCACATAACTTTGGAAAAAACATCAAAAAAAGCACCCGCAGCTTTGAAAAACTGACAAAAATGACGGAAAAAAGCGATAATAGTGTTGAAAAAAACTTGTTTTTCCATGGTTGATTTGAAGACAACACAACGGTTACCATGGTCACAGTTACACCTTTTTATAAAGAGATACCAGACCTATTTAAATGGGTCACTGTTTCATCATAAGGAATGAAATGGCTCAGAGACATTATGTAATTCTTAAAACTTGAGAAGATTAAATACACGTTGAGAGGATGTAAAGTCAAATATTTCCATAAATGGCATCGCTTTATTTCCTGTTTTACTAATTTAGGAGAACTAGCCAATTGAATGTGTTCCTGGTTTGGTTGTTCCTTTGTTTTGCATAAATAATCAGTAATGTGTGTGTGTGTGTGTGTGTGTGTGTGTGTGTGTGTGTGTGTGTGTGTGTGTGTGTGTGTGTGTGTGTGTGTGTGTGTGTGTGCGCATACGTGTCGTGTTGAACTCTCACTGCATTCATTTTCTTGTCGTAATAAACTTCTCTGATTTAATTTAAATATTTTCTCCTACATTATTATCAGAGTTTTAGTTTTTTTGATTATTTTTGTTTTGCATGTGTGTGTATGTGTCTGTGTACATATGCATGTATGTTTAAAAAAAACAAAGTTATAAAGAATTAAAATACAGTGTATCTGTGACTGGAAGTATTGTATATTTTATATTTCCAATGTTACATCGGGAAGACCTACTTACCGTAATGTGTAGAAGAGATGAGCAAGATTAGCAAAGCAAATTTATAAAAGTAGCCCACGTTGTTATTATTAGCATTTTCAAATTCATGTCTCCTTTTATTTTGGGGAATTGCAGAGACACATGTGCACTGTGTTAGAAACAAACATGATGGATTACTTCACCCAGTTCTCTGGTCTGAGCGAGTTGATTTTCATATAGAAATGAACTGAAACCTGTCTGGAAGGTAGAATAACACACACATATTCTAAAAGCCACACACACACACACACACACACACACACACACACACACACACACACACACACATATTCTTAAAGCTACACTGGTACGACTTGGACCGAGTTAATGTGAATTATCTATGGTCTTTTTCAATAAAACTATGGTCTTTTTCAATAAAACTACTTTTTTTTTTCTTTGATTGCAGCTTGTGTGTGTGTGTGTGTGTGTGTGTGTGTGTGTG
>NC_048416.1:28114911-28116213 GCF_013103735.1 Etheostoma cragini
TATATATATATATATATATATATATATATATATATATGTGTGTGTACATGTTCTAGTTTTTTGTCTCCTCCGGGACAGTAAACTGAATATCTGTAAGTTGTGGACAAAACGAGACGTTTGAGGACGTCTTCTTGGCCTAATCTGACATTTTCCATCATTTTCTGACACTGTAGCCCAAACAACTAATCCATTAATAGAGAAACTAATCAACTATGAAGATCATTTGCAGCCCTGATGCCTTGTCTTCTGGTTCTGGTGTGACCTCTGTGTGTTGTGGACAGGTTCTGGGTTTCGACTGGAAGAACTGCGGCCAGCCAGATGATCCAGCTGTTCTCAAGACCCTGGCCCTGTCTCCAGACCCGATCTCCATCCCCGGAGACCTGACGGCCTCCGCCTCTGGATCCACATCCGTAGAGCTGTCTGCCCCCCTGGCTGTGAGTACTCTAAGGACTTAGGGCTGGGTGGGGTCCCCATATTTTAAGGTATATTGATATATTTTAAAACTAGACACAAGGGGAAAACCTGGATTTGTGCCAGTTTTTCCGCTCGCAACGCTCTGTTTTGGCAGCAGCGATGGCGAAAAACCCAGAAGAACAATAGTTAGGCTACTGGATGTGAGCCGGACCCTGGACCCGGGGCTAGAGATGAGACCCCGGACCAGATTAGTTTGGACAGGAGGTAATGTGAATTATCTCTGGCTTGTAGAGCTGTGAGCGCAGGACTTTTAAACGGGGCTAAATAATTTTGCACGCCCAATTTTTCAGTTTTTTATTAGTTAAAAAAGTTTAAATATCCAATAAATTTCGTTCCACTTCATAATTGTGTCCCACTTGTTGTGGATTCTTCACAAAAATTACAGTTTTAAATCTTTGTGTCTGAAGTCTGAAATGTGGAAAAAAGGTCAAAGTTCCAGTGGGCCGAATACTTTTGCAATATATATCGTGTATTCACACGATCTATACAGAGATGTATTTACACGATATATACAGAGATGTATTCACACGATATATAAAGAGATGTATTCACACGATATATACAGAGATGTATTCACACGATATATACAGAGATGTATTCACACGATATATACAGAGATGTATTCACACGATACAGAGATGTATTCACACGATATATACAGAGATGTATTTACATAATATATACAGAGATGTATTTACATAATATATACAGAGATGCATTCACATGATATATACAGAGATGTATTCACATGATATATACAGAGATGTATTCACACGATATATACAGAGATGTATTCACACGATATATACAGAGATGCATTCACACGAT
>NC_048416.1:28116313-28118359 GCF_013103735.1 Etheostoma cragini
GTATTCACACGATATATACAGAGATGTATTTACATAATAAATAGAGATGTATTTACACGATATATACAGAGATGTATTTACACGATATATACAGAGATGCATTCACACAATATATACAGAGATGCATTCACACAATATATACAGAGATGTATTCACATGATATGTACAGAGATGTATTTACATAATATATACAGAGATGTATTCACACGATATGTACAGAGATGTATTTACATAATATATACAGAGATGTATTCACACGATATATACAGAGATGTATTTACACGATATATACAGAGATGTATTCACACGATATATACAGAGATGTATTCACACGATATATACAGAGATGTATTCACACGATATATACAGAGATGCATTCACACGATATATACAGAGATGTATTTACATAATATATACAGAGATGTATTCACACGATATATACAGAGATGTATTCACAGGATATATACAGAGATGTATTCACACGATATATACAGAGATGTATTCACACGATATATACAGAGATGCATTCACACGATATATACAGAGATGTATTCACACAATATATACAGAGATGAATTCACACGATATATACAGAGATGCATTCACACGATATATACAGAGATGTATTCACACAATATATACAGAGATGCATTCACAAGATATATACAGAGATGTATTCACATGATATGTACAGAGATTGGGTGTTTTGGTCCTTATCGGCCGGCCCTACTCTGCCGCTGTCCTTATACAGACATTGTTGTCTGTTGGTGGTGTTGTTTACACCCGGACACCTGTGGGTGTAGTCCACATATTACAGCATGATACATAACTCCACCAACACAGAGGCCTCCGTCTCTAAGTAAAGCCAGATTAGAGGACCAGAAACACGGTCTTGCACAACACTGGTTGGACTTGTCTTGTTGAAGAGACGTCTGTCTGCAGGGAGCCGACTGTTGTTGGCGGGCGGGTCTGGATCTGCTGCGTTGTGTACGCAGGGTTTCCCCTTCCATTATCAGCAGGATAATGGACATGTTGTGTCAAAACTAACTACATTAATTGATTAAATGACTATATTTTCTGTATGTGTTGGTTAGTTTGTCCCATTTTGCTGCAATAATAAACCTAAAGTGAGCAAAGTGAACAAACAGAGAAATGTATTTTTTTAGATGAAACAGATGTTGACAAAGTTTCCTTTTGGGGACATTATTTGAAATTGGGAATAAATAATGAAGTAATAAAATTGCAGTATATTGATGTTGATTTTTGTATTCGATTCGCTTACGTGAGTGACTGATCCACAGCCGGCTGCAGCCTCCGTTCTGTAAACAGTTTCCACATTTCTTTACCAGAGAAACCCGAGACGGAGCCGATTATTTGCTTCCTGGTTTTAGAGACAGACCTGCGAGGTTTCGGGAGGACACTCGTCATCATCACCTGACGATAAGATTGTTATCACTTCTCAGTCGCTGTCGGTAACCAGACCATAATGTCTCCTTTTGTCATGTTGGGACTTCCTCAAAAGTTCAACTCGTGTCCCTTTTCACACAGACCTGTTCCTCCTGTTGTGCTTCTCTATTGCTTTGATATGTTTATTACACGTCACCATGTTCACATGCTTTAAATCAGGAGAGCCCGACCGATAAAGGATTTTTAAGGCCGATACGTTGCAAATATTTGGTTATTTAAAAATCTGATATGCCGATATATATTTTAAAAAAAATCCAGAAATGCTTCACAAAACAAACAGATTTTCCTAACATTAGTTATTTGTAGTTATTTACGAGTTCTCACTAAAATAATAAGAAATAATTAGTTTTATTTTTACAACAGAACATCAAAATACATTAAAGTTCTGACAAATAAAATTTATAAATATACAAACTTAAGATATGAAACTTAAATTCCTTTGAATAAAAACACAATAACAAAAAATAAAAATCTGTGTTGCCAACAGGGACGTTGTAGAGCGTCCCCTGGTGGACAGACTATGCAACGCCATCACTAACAGGGACGTTGTAGAGTGTCCCCTGGTGGACAGACTATGCA
>NC_048416.1:28118459-28121769 GCF_013103735.1 Etheostoma cragini
CAACGTTACCCAGAAGTGCACGTCAGTCTACGGCACAGGGTCCGGGTCTCTATTTTTAACGCAAAAATACATACAAGAAATATCCGTGTATGACAGAAATTGTCCATAGATTGTGATACACAGTTGTTTAATGTTTAATTACACTGTGAATTGCATTATGGGACCTTGATCTGTGCTCAACAGATGTGTGACAACTTCTGGCGACTTTGGAGGTTGGTTTTGGTAGAATATGGATAGCTGATTTCTTTTTACAAGTTTAACTGCTATTGCATGAGATTTAGTAATCTCACTAAATCTGCTGATGTTGCTGCAGAGCTTAACTTTGCAGTGATTATATGAATATGAATGGGGCACAGCCTTCAGGATGGCACATGCACACAGGGATGAATGCACTTTTTTAGAAACAACATACATGATGCTGAGCAATTGAAAACAGTAATTGTGAGTTTGTGTGTCTGTCTTTGTTAACGGATGCTGTTTGTGTGCAACACTCTTGCACTCATGCTGAATCATGTTCTGTTCTTGTATCTCATGGCAGTGTGTTGGCGTCTCAACCTAAAACCTAGACGTTCCCTAAAGCACACACACTCACTCACATGAAGGGCATTGAGTGCATGATCACAACTCCTCTCTCTCTCTCTCTCTCTCTCTCTCTGTCTCTCCCCCCCTCCCCCCCCAGGGATCGTACTCTCTGCCCCAGTCGGACTTCTACCTGCCCAACATGGACCTGCCCTACTGGCTGACCAACGGGGACTACCGTCTGCAGGGGGTCCTGGGCAGCCGGGGCAAAGAGCTGGGCTGCCTCAAGCTGTCCCTCTCCATTCACTCCCACTGAAGGAGGTCTTACGTGGTCCACTATTTGCACTTAAAAACCGATGAACCTCCCAGCCGGGGGGGGGGGTCTGTCGCTCTGTTTTGATGTGAGCGGACGATGAGAGAAATAAAAAAAAACAACGGGAAAAACATATTTCAAATTTCTGCTGCTCAGAAAGATGTTTTGGGAAAACAAATTTATAATCTAATGCAAGAACTTCTGCACGCTGAACTAATTATAGCACACGGATCATCTTTTAAATGTTCACTTATTTTTTTAGATTTTTTTGGGGCATTTTAGGACAGTTGAAGACATGGGGGGGGGGGGGGGGGGGGGGGGGGGGGGGGGGGGACATGCATCAAAGGGCCGCAGGTCGGAATCGAACCCCGTCCCCCCCGCATCGAGGGTTAAACCTCTATATACACAATCAGTGATTGGTTGTTGTGGTTTACTTTTCATTTTTTGGGGAAAAAGGGGAGATTTTGGGCTGATGAGTAGAAGCTCTGCTGGGAATGATGCCACAACTACTTTAGGATAACAGATTATGTATTTTCTGTTTGTTTGATTCGTATTATCTGTGTTTTAACTAAGTGCCACGACAAAATACTGTCTCTATAAAATGAAAAAGAGATGAAAATAAATCATTAACTGAGCTAGTTAGTTTGAAATTGTGATTTTGAATGATTATGAATGTTTGTTTTCTTCACTTTTACAATGACTATAACAATGATTGAATGATTCCATACTGAACGTACGATTTTTTAACAATAAACATCATCCAATTGCTTTTAAAATGGCGTTATATATGTGTCTCATTCCTGAACGAGTAACTGTATGTTCTGAGCACAGAGAACACATAAAATAACATTTTAAGGAATTAAAACTCACAACGGAACAACTGTGACAACAGAGCAAGCCCAGATTGGAGCGTAGATATACACTAGTACCACTAGTACTGATCACCTCCACCCAAAAATGATGCAAGACTTTGAGATGAAACTACTATCTTGTCTGTTTGTTGAAGTTGGAGCCAACTGACCATGGACAAACCAGGGGGTCTGGGGGTGCCCTCTGTGTTTTTTGGTGGATTTTGAGTCCCATTTCTTGCATTTCTGCCTACATTTACAGGACTATGGTGATCCAAAATCCAGGCTTTAATGATAAATTCCCCCAGAAGGCGTAGTACTGAACAAGGTGTAAGAAAAAGACGTCTTACTTTCTTCATCGTTTCTCGACCGGTCGTTCTATCTTAGCTGAAAAAGAACATCTCGTCTCTTTGGATAGGCTATGGTCTCGAACCGGGACCCAGGACCTGCTTTGGTCTCGACCCGGGGCCTGCTATGGTCTCGAGCCGGGACCCGGGACCTGCTATGGTCTCGAGCCGGGACCCGGGACCTGCCGTGGTCTCGACCCGAGACCTGCCGTGGTCTCGACCCGGGACCTGCTTTGGTCTCGACCCGGGACCTGCCGTGGTCTCGACCCGGGACCTGCTTTGGTCTCGACCCGGGACCTGCCGTGGTCTCGACCCGGGGCCTGCTGTGATAAACACGGCTTTAGACAACTGTTTCTGTCAGACTTTTTAGTCTTTTTTTTGTCCTTGATGGGAGAAATCCAGGGTCATGACATGTTTAGCTGTCTCCAAACACTGGAGGACTTACGTTAGGAGACATTTTGAGGAGAAACCTATTTCAGCGGCATATTGAAGGATTTAAGAAATGAGCAATTACTGAAAGGAAATCATTGTCTTTATGTAATTTTCCCATTACAATAAAGAAAAAAAAAAAATTGCTGATTGGGGCGGCCTCTAGCTCACCTGGTAAAAGCGTTGGTTTCACATAGGCTGAGTCCTGCAGCGATCCGGGGTTAGAATCCAACCTGCGGCCCTTTTGCTGCGTGTGACCCCCCCCCCATCTCCCTTTCCTGTTTATTCCCTATAATAAAGGAAAAAAACCCTGAAAAATAATCTTTAAAAATTAAATAAACAGGGGCTGATCACCGAGAACCCTCAAATCATATCAAACAAACTTGAAAGTGTGTGTGTGTGTGTGTGTGTGTGTGGGTTGGGGATTTTAATTTAACAGGAAATCCCGCCCCAGCCTGTAGCAGACCAAAGTAAATGCTAATTTCCTTCTTTCAGTTGGACTTTTAGAGGAACACGTGGTGTGCAGCTGTTGTTTAGCCTCACACAGGAAGTGCGTTGCTTTTGGCAGTGGCAGCGTTTGGAAACCAAAGGGAAGCTAATGTGGTTTCATTAAGAGAGAAATACACAGCATGTGGACCCCAGGCACAGCCTGCATGTGTAATATTAACTCAATAATGCACTTTGTCTAAATGTCTCATACCTGCATGGTCTGGTTTCAGCCACTAGATGGCAGAGCCATTCACAGCAATGTCCCATCTAACTTCTGCCAGCCGAATGGGGGGGGGGGACGACGACTGTGGATGTGTCCCCGGGCCGGGGCTGTAATTTGGGGGGGCAGTAGGTTAGTCCGTGGG
>NC_048416.1:28121947-28125136 GCF_013103735.1 Etheostoma cragini
CCCCCCCCCCCCCCCCACACACACACACACACACTCTGACATCTCTCCATTTGTGCATGAATAGGTCCTGAGCATGTGTGTGTATTTCAGGCCTGTGAGTAGTGATTACTAACAGAGTGTAAATTGTGATTTCCCCAGTGGGGTTCAATAAACAGTATCAATTCAATTATATTAAATTAAATAAATTAATGATAGTGGATGGTTGCTATCTGGATGGGGGCTGACTGTGGATGTGTCCCCGAGGGGGGGGCAGAAGACCGGGGTGTGCCACCTAGCTAAATCACCATAAGATTAGTCGTCTATAAAGTTAATGTTACTGATGAATTCATGTGTCAGCCCAGGGTTGTTAACCGCGGTCAAAACAATCATACAAAAACTAACTGAGCGTGTTGGACGGTGTCGTAATCTTACATTACCCACCAAGAATTAGCTAACGTAGCATTAGCAGCTACTTGCTTGTCAACACGCACCTTTACAGTAGGCACCAAAGCACTTTGGGAGTAATGTGGGATATTCTGGTACTATTCAGGTTTTGGAGGCATTCTTTGGACATGTACGCGGTGCATTTGGAACATGCATCTCAATCTGGATTTTTACGCCCAGTTTACGGCCTCTTGCCTGTGTAAGGCTTGTGGTCAGCTCTGTGGGTTGCTATGGTTACTGTAAAAAACAACAACCGGCCAACAGTTTGCAAGGCCGCAGACTCCGGCTACTTTTACACATGATCAAATACTTGGAAATTAACAGGTTTTGAGATACGAGCTGAGCTTTTTTTCAAGAAGCTGGTTGAAGAAATGAAAGAGGGACGCTGTGTCCACAAGGTCCAACATTTCTTTTAAAATCAGGTTTTATTGAAGAATGTGGACGAACAGTAGGAAACAACATCTTCTGTACATCTTAACAGTCTACGTTCTCAACGAGCCGGGGGTTACTAAAGGTAAAAACAAGGTCAAATGATCTGACAGCTTTTTTTTTGTTTGCACAGGTAGAAGTTTAAACGGTCCAACATTTCCACCTCCGCTAGAACACTTTGGAAAAATCCTGTTATGCACAACTACATTTAACAGGAATATTAGTGAAATATATTAGTGGAATATTCTCTTTCATTAGCCGTGCAAACAGCTTAGTCTGAATGTCGTCTGTTTTTTAAAAAGGGCAAAAGACAGATTATTATGTCCATGTACACGTAGTCAGGGATGTTTATCTCTTTATGAGGCGTTTGGGTGCAAATAAAGGACATTCTGTCAGCTGGCAGGTCAGAGGTAAAGTGAGATGTTCCTGCAGGTGAAATACGTTTCCTTAGCAACACCGTCTCAGGTGTGTCGCATCATCACTGACAATCTCTCAGCTTCACCCTCTGACATCACGCAACAAGGGGGAGGGGAGCCAATCAGAAGGCACACAGGCCTACATGGGCTCAAAATCTAAATGATTAAATTGGGATTTCCTTCGTTGGTGCTGCTCGTCAAACAAAACAGTCCAAAAAAACTAGGACGAAGAGCCCGCCTCTCCAGTTCAAACTGGCCAATCAGATCGTTACGCAGGTAACAGGTGTGGTACATCACCCATCAATTAACATCCATCCAACAAGTCAATCCTTTGTCTTTGTTAGTTGATGTAGGAGCTTTAAATAAAGAAAATAAAGACAACAGTGATAGAAAATGTCTACATTTATTAACCAAGTGGTGTGTGAGGTAACACAGCATAAAAAAGTTAGCA
Source organism: Etheostoma cragini (assembly GCF_013103735.1). Lineage (NCBI taxonomy): Eukaryota > Metazoa > Chordata > Actinopteri > Perciformes > Percidae > Etheostoma > Etheostoma cragini. The sequence continues at coordinate 28,123,667 of NC_048416.1, forward strand.
ATGGAGTGGCTGCTTCTTCACATTTATACAAGTATATTTTTACACAAAGGTTAAGCACTGTAAGGCTTCAGCATGCCGGGTTTGTTTTGCTGTATTCTCTACACTGGCTGCCGCTATAATAACATAGTGAGGAGGTCGTGGGGGGGGGGATGGGCGGATGGTAACAGACAGGACTTTCAAGCCAAAGAGAGGAGTTTGTGTTCCAGGGAAAACTAAAGCTAATCTTGACTTTTGTCGTGGCAAAAAGCTCATATTTTGTATGTTTTTGGACAAACTTGAACCATAACGTCCGCCCAAACGGCCGGCAGCTCGCTGTGCTTCGTACCCGGCTCAAAGTCACCTGTTTTCGGGTAACTGAACCAGCGACTACCGCTGATACAGCGGAGTTCTGCAGCCAGCGTCACAAAGCCAGGTTTAAGCTTCAACAACCACCAGCTGCCACTTGGCGTCATGGAGATCGTAGCCGGCCGGCGTCACATGACCAGCCGGCGGTCTCTTAATTTCGTAGGCTATCACACGTTTTGGTTTGCATGCATTTTTCGTACAAATATCATACGGACCCATTCATGAGAATGCAATGCATGTTTAATGTTTTCTGTGATGGAGTTAAGTTGATTGGAAAACTAAAGCCTTTGGCCCAGGAAATGTAAATCCTTAGTTTTAATCCAAACCAAATTTTCCCAATCTTAACCGGTTGTTTTGGAGATTAATCTTAACTTTTGTTGTGGCGAAAAGCTCATATTTTGGGGACAAAATTTAACCATAACGTCCACCCAAACAACCGGCAGCATGCTGGGCTTTGTACCTGTACCAAAAAAGGCAGAAATAATCGACAAAGACGTTGTAAAAAGTGATAACGAAATTCTGGAAAAGTTAGAAAACATCCGAAAGTGACAGAGCTTCAATAAGTTGGTCAAAACAACAACAAAAATATATCCCCCAAAAAATCAACAAAGAACTTAGGGAAAGTGACTTAAAAGTGTCTTAAAATTGTCTTGACTTAACATTTTGACCCAGAAAAACTAAAAGTTGGTCTACAGGAAGACAACACAAGGGTTATTATTATTATTTTGATTGTTATTATTGAAAAGCTGACTGGTTCTACAGGCGGCGGATTTTGGGAAGACTTCCCGGTGAATACCAGACCCGTGTGCACCCGGGCCGAGGAGGTCAGCAGGTCTGGGCGAGGTGGAGGAAGCTCCACAATCACAGGAAGAAACCATTAACCCTGCAGACCTCCACCCAGATGTTACCGGGCTGCCGTTTCCTTCGGTTTACTGTCGCCTTCATTGAATCAGGTCCATAACAAGACTAAGAAAGACTACACAGTATGTAGCATGGACCCTTATTTGTTTAGGGACTAGTGTATGTAGCATAGACCCTTATTTGTACAGGGACTAGAGTATGTAGCATGGACCCTCATTTGTATAGGGACTAGAGTATGTAGCATGGACCCTCATTTGTATAGGG
>NC_048416.1:28125236-28141950 GCF_013103735.1 Etheostoma cragini
ACACACACACACACACACACACACACACACGCACGCACGCACACACACACACACACACGCACGCACGCACACACACACACACACGCACACACGCACGCGCACACACACACACACACACAGGTTTCAAGCTGCTTTCAGCAACAAAAGGTGAATTAACTGTTGACTACACGGCTAATGGCACGTATAATTACACACAAACACACACACACACACAAACACACACACAATCAGGTGAAGCTGTAAATGTGCTGCCACCTTTTCACATAATAGCGGTAAGTTGTTCTCCGGAGGACAGAAGGTTGGTGAAAGGTGTCGCTCACCATGAGGTCTTGTTGGAGGTGTGTTTATCAGCCCCGGATCCTGGGAGTGGATGATTCTGCAGGTCGTGAGTCACGGGCAGCACCAACGCGTGTGCTGAAACAGATCACAACGGTGCAGAAGAGTGTTGGAGGGGAGCGTAGGGACTACAAGTTTCATGGTGATCGCTGCATGTCCACCTTTACTGTAGTCTTGCATTGCCAGGCCTTCCTCCACAGCAATGCGAAAGAAGGTCTGGCTAGTCCACACAGCCTTCCTGGTGGTAGAACAACGTGCTCTGGTTTATTGGCATTTCTTTAAACCAATCATAATTGTCTTGGGCGGGGCTAAGCTAAGGTGACCAGACGTCCCCGGTTTCCGGGGACAGCCCCCGGTTTTGGTGACCTGTCCCCGGCTGGATCTGTCCCCGGAAATGTCCCCGGTTTCACTGTGAGTGACAGACCCGATATTGGAATGAAAGAAAGAAAACCCAGACCAAACGGAGCCGATGGTCGCTTAAGAGCCAGCGCTGCTCAGAGCTCAGAGAGGTTTTAGAAAGCCGTATTTTACAATCAGCCCCTATTGAGAACAGCTCTAGGTCTAGTGTCCCCCGAGTTTTACATATATAAAAACATGACGTGATTTGGAGGTATATGTACGCTTCTCAGCTGAAAGTGTTTTGTCTGAGAATCTGGTCACCTTGGGCTAAGCGCTGCATGGTGCCGCTGCAAAATTAGCCTCGGGAAGGAACTTTGTTTTGTTGTAGTTCCAAAGTTGTTTTAGTCGTGCAGATTGGACAGCTAGTCTAGCTATCTATTATACAGATAGTCTAGTCTAGTCTGTCCAATCAGAAATTTACCCTGCAGAGATCTGAGGAGCAGGTAATCACAGTCCACCGGAGTTTAGAGCGCCCACACAAAGAAAGGGGAAGGTGACGGACATCCAGCCGAAAATGAGGAACCTTCAGTGGATATTCTGGCGGCACCAGAGCAAACTCTGCAATGAAACATCATTGATTACCTTTAGTGCAACGGCCGCTCTAACAACAGGGACCTCGCGGTGCTCTGTACCCGGCTCACAGACACTAAATCTAACAGAAAAGACTGCTAAACTTAACTGTCATGTTGCTGGTTGTCACCTGATGACCGGCCGCTGTAATTCAGAAGAATAAACACATTTTTTTGCATAGGTTTTTGTGCAATATAATGCAAACCTGTTCGTGGGAATGTGTTGTTTTTCAGAATCATCCAATACAGAAGTTCTTGTCTTTCTGCTTGGTAATTCACACGTTTCCGTGTCTTGTCAAAATAAGTTATAACCAGTAAAAACTAAAATGGATTCCTGTTTTTCTTAGATTAGATTAGATGATACTTTATTCATCCCACAGGGTGGAAATTCCCTGGTTACAGCAGCATTTTCTACAATAAAAGCAAAACAAACAAACAATTAAACACACAAAAAAAACAAGCAAACAACAGACAATGAGCAGAAGGTAGACTGAATATAAATTGTGGTTGCCATGGTACAAGAAACAATATTAGGGTGTAAGTAAGTGACGTAAAATGAATGTGTAATTAAAGTAATAAAGCAAAAGTAGGTAACCATAATATAAGTTATTTTTACCTGTGACCATAAATAAAATTGAAAAGTAAATACTTTTAATGGAAATATATACAGTAAATACAGATAATAAAGATATACAGAAAGTGTCCCTATTGGGACCTTGATCAGTAAAAGCATCTTCTATATTAGAACCAGTGGACAAGTTTGGACCAAAATCGTGTGTGTGTGTGTGTGTGTGTGTGTGTGTGTGTGTGTTAACCCCACAGGCTGTCATCTTATCTCACGGCTTATCAGCCTAAGTGGAGGAGAAAGGGATGAACTAAACTTGCAGGTTACACTGTGGAAAAAACATTTGCCTTTAATCACAAATTCATGATAAATCATTACAGCTGTTGCAGATGTTTTTCATGCAGATGTTTTGCATCCAGAGGTTTTTCATCCAGGTTTTCTTTCAGTTAGTTTTTGCTGTAGAAAATGTCTCATGCATGTCCAGCAACTAATGAAAAAAATCCAAAATATATTATCTCAAAATTGTTAATTAATGAAAAACGAGTTATGCAACACTGAGTTTTAACCGTGAGTCTTGAACTAACACACACAGAGGAATCTGTGACAGGCCTATACGTCACGTCCTGACCACACACACTTATGTACAGGTGGTGAATTAATTGGAAACAGACGTGCTCCTGTGTGTGTGTGTGTGTTTGTGTGTGTGTGTGTGTGTGTGTGTGTGCGCGCGTCCGCATCTGCAAAAGCATTCTTTTCCTCTAACTTATCCAGCTGGGAAGTCTCTCGCTCTCTCCGTCTCTCTCTCTCTCTCTCTCTCTCTCTCTCACACACACACACACACACACACACACACACACACACACACACACACAGCCACCATTTGGTTGGCTGCAGACATGATGGTGTTTGTTTTGCTGATAATCTAATCTGATTGGCTGACCTCTGCTCTGCCTGGATGCCTGAGGATCGGCTCGCCTGTGCAGACGACTGCAGACACGACATGAATAGTTGAACGTCATTTAAAATATTTCCAGTTTGATTTAGGAAATAAGTAACTTCATATGGCCAAGTATGATTCTTATATTCCACTTAATAATCCCTGTATGCACCACACGGACTGCATTGAAGAACCACGTATGGAGGAGGTGTGGTAGATAAAACAGGGATTTCAAGCAGGGGAGTGGAGTTAGTTTACGTCCAGGAGGAAGTTTAGGGGACAAGACTTTTGCCCTAAACTTAACTGTAGTCGCCGCATGAAAATCACCTTTTGCTGGCTCAACTCAACTGCAACAGCCGCTGGAAAGAGGATCCCCTCATGGTGCTCTTTACCTGATTCTCAGACTACTTTTTTCAGCTAAATGTAACTGTAAAGAGCGCTAAACTTAACCGTCATGTTTCCGGTCATGATGTGAGCGGCCGGCGGTTTCATATGCTATCACATGCATAGTGGTGCTGAGGTCCTTTGCTGCGTGTCATCCCCCCATCTCTCTCCCCCTTTCATGTCATGTCTCTTTTCATAATCTCTATAAAAAAAAACTCAACGCCCTCCTTTCCAAAATATTGCTTCCATTCATCCTCTGAACACCCTGCACTGGTTTGAATGGACTTCATGACCCTACAGTGAGTTGTGTATTTTGTCTCTCGCGTATATTTAGGAAGTGAAGCCCCAACTCGGCCAATAGTGCCGTGCCCTTCTTAGTTATCTCTTCAGTCGTCCATCTCGCCGTCCAGTGGAAGTCTCCCGTTGGTCGATGACAGCGCCGATGCCTTTAAGCTTTAAGCGCCCCCCCTCCCCCGGAGCCGTGAGGAAAGGGATATGATTGAACCCTCCTCGGCCTGATTGTCTCTCAGCCTGCAGGATATTCTGGGGAAAACATGAGAAAGCAGAGCTGTGCATGCTGTCAGATATTCAGCAGTGGATCTGCAGCTGTTGAGCTCTAACTGGTTTAAATGGATTTAACTCGATGTCTGAAGGATTCTGATCCAACCAAGGATTAATCGCTGAAACAGAGAAGACAAAAAAAAGATTAGTACTTGCTCATGGTTTCAAACCTCTGCTTTGATGTCTCCAAAACTCAAGCTTAATTGTAAACTCCACGTCTTAAAGAAAAAGCATCAGTTTGCCTTTTAAAACATCAGTTGATTGTTCTTAAATTAATTATCTCTCACAGTCTGCATTGTGTACGAAAGCTCAGTATAATATCACACAGTTCTCTCTACTCTCTACTAAAGCTGCATGAAAAGAAGATGCAATGGAAATATTTACATGACACTTTGTGCCCTAAACTGTCCATTTTGAGCTAATCTTTAACACATAAAATGCATCAGCTGCTTATAGAGTGCATATAACTCTGCATGGCTTCCCCATCAGTTATGACTTAAACTGCAAGGGGATGACTGAAATGAGATCCCGACATGATTTTCTGGAAATGTTTTGACCTCTGTGGCCTGTGGTTGGAGATCAACGCTTCATAATTATATTTTAGGTTAACAAGAAGAAGACGCTGGAATGTGTTTTGTCATATAAGGACAGACTTCTGAATTTTGAGCATTCACTTCATAGCTGGTTGAATCCTCAACGATTGTTTTCCCTGCGTAAAAAGCCATCATATCATCTTGTTTAAGGACATACAGACAAACAGTGTTTGTTCAAAAAAGAGCAAAGCTGTCATTGTGTTGGATGTCCTTAAGTTACGACACATGCCGTCTTTGGATTTAGATACACAATGATAATTAACTCTTTATACTCTTGTCTGCTTTCACAGAAAATTCAATGCAAAGCTGAGTGTAACTGATGACTGACAGCTCTGAAACTGTCTGTCTGTAGTCATAATGATGGTGTTTCTTCCTATCTGCTTGGTGCTTTTACTGCCAAAAGCACAGATCATACATCTTTGCAATGGAGTACAAATATAAATCCTGCTGTGGACTTAAGTCCCACCGGGAGTTAACACACATTTTCCAAATGATTTAAGGGCCAGGTTGTGATAAGTTTAGGCGGACTGAATGGGGGAGAAAAGCTTTAAGTTACGGAGAGGTGGTGTCATGTTTCTTTAAAAGCACTCCAGAGTTGTGGTGAGTTTCCTCAGGGCAGGAGGGCTTTCCTTTGTGTTGAGCCTCGGTACATTTGCATATGACCCTCCTCCTCCCTTCGGATTGGCCCGGGTTCCGCTAGCCTGTGGAAAGCCCACATCCAGACTTTCTCAGTTGGAGCAAAACTTTCCTGAGTTGAGGAGGATGAAGTGAGAGGTTGGACGCCAGCAGCTGTATGAGTGAGTAACAACAGCAGGCAGAGAGTGGCTGGTAGTGGATAAACAGAAACAGGATGATTTCTTAATTATAGGTTTCCCTGACCAGGCTGGAGGTTTATGTTTTTTCTAGGTATACAACCAAAAGTTTTCTTTACTGGTTGAGTTGTGTTTTTTTATTGTTTTGTGAGAAGAAACTATAGTTCTTTTTTTAGAAAAAAATGAATTTGATTATCAGCTTATGTAATGTTTGTTATAGATAAACAAGATATCTTTTCACTTCTATTTAAATAAAACAGTATTTAAACAATTTCAAATTCAAATGAAATATAGTTTTTTTCTCATAGTGAATTTTAGCAATGTTAAATGAAGTTTAGCCACTAGAGAGAGATTATTACTTCACATCATTATGCTGCTGGCTCTGCTTCTGGTTCTGAGTCTTTGCTCTGACGCTCGCTCCTCCGAGCCATCATCGATAACCATCCAGTACCGTGTTTGGGAGGAACAGCCGACGGGAACCCGGGTTGGCCGTCTGGTTGACGACCTCCGGCAAAGGGACGAAGGTGGTCCTCTGGAGGATTTCCAGGTGGTGGAGCACGGGAAAGCCCTTCCCTTCTCCGTCAGCACTCGAGATGGGGTTGTGTCCACCCAGGGCCGGCTGGACAGGGAGGAGCTGTGCAGTGGCTCGGATCTGTGTGAAGTGGCCTTCAGTGTCCTTTACAGGAAAATTGGTGCTATGAACTGCCTGCGGGTTCGAGTGGAGGTGATGGACCTGAATGACCACAGCCCCAGCTTCCCCAGCGCCCTGCAGGAAGTGGAGATCTCAGAGACTGCTGGCCTCAGGATGCGTATCCCTTTGGAACGGGCCATCGATCCGGACGCAGGACCGAATGGCCTCCAGACCTACTCGCTGTCCGTCAACCAACACTTTGCTCTGGATGTGACAGTCGCACCAGGTGGGACCAAACAGGCAGAGCTGGTTGTGATCAAAGAACTGGACAGGGAGGTTCAGGCCACATTTGACTTAACCCTAGTGGCATGGGATAAAGGAAACCCCCCCAGGTCCGGGAGCACATTAGTCCGTGTTAATATTCAGGACTCAAATGATAACAGCCCCATGTTTGAGGACAGCACACCCACTGTGGAGCTATTTGAGGATACGGCCCGTGGGGCAACCATTATCAACCTCAAAGCCACTGACCCAGACCAGGGTGCCAACGGGGAAGTGGAGTATTCGCTTAGTAAGCACGCACGTCCAGAGGTTCATAAGCTCTTCTATGTCAATCCACAATCTGGAGCTGTGAGTATCAAAGCACCTCTGGACTACGAGGCCCAGACCTCTTATGAAGTCATCATACAGGCCCGTGATCGTGGGCCCAATGCGATCGCCACGCACTGCAAACTACACGTCAAGCTTAGGGATGTAAACGACAATGCACCGAGGATTCACATGACCTGGACTCCACCCAACTCACCTATGGCAACTGTGCTGGAAGGAGCACTAGAGGACACCTTCCTTGCTCTGGTGATGGTCTCTGATGCTGATTCAGGAGGCAATGGCAAAGTGAGAGCGCAAATTCAACAAGGATCTGGCCCTTTTCGCCTTAAACGAATCCACGGTGACAATTACATGATTGTTACCAATGGCAGCCTGGATCGAGAAAAGGTGATGCAGTATAACATCACGGTCCTCGCCCAGGATTATGGAGATCCGCCACTGTCTTGTGTTAAACACCTGCCTGTCCACGTTCTGGATGAGAATGACAACGCCCCTGTGTTCTCCACCTCTCTGTACAAGGCCTCCTTCAGGGAGAACAACATGGCAGGCTACCACGCTCTCAAAGTTGAAGCCCATGATGTTGACCTGGAGTTCAGCGGAAGAGTTTCCTACTTCATACGCAACCCTAATGAAGTGGAATCTAACCCCCTGTCTTTCTCCATCCACCCTACCAGTGGTGTCATAAGCGTCCAGCGTCCTCTAGACTATGAGGAATCCCACACCTACTCTTTCATGGTGGAGGCCATTGATCAGGGTCATCCGCCTCTCACCAGCACGGCTTCTGTGCAAATCGACGTCCAGGATGTCAACGACAACTACCCAGTCATCAAGGAGCCAAAACCCAGAAAGGGCGTGGCTTTTCTAAGTGTGCCTGTCAATACAGACAAGGGGGAGATTGTGACTGAGCTGGGAAATGACATTGAAGAGGGATTCACACCTTTACCAATCAATCACTCAGTCGGAGAGGGACTTGTTGGATTCCTTGCATCCACCATACAGGCTGAAGACCCAGACTCTGGGCTTAACGGACAACTCAGCTACCACATCACCGACGGAAACCCTTTTGGTCTATTCTGGTTGGATCGGGCTACAGGCCAGCTGTTTGTGAACACCACCAATGCTACTGAGCTAATTGGGAAAACCTTTAAGATGAACATTGCTGTGTCTGACATGGGCAGTCCCAGCCTGACCACCAAGTCCACTCTGGAGGTGACTTTCATTAATCTCAAGGACCATCTAAAGAACTCGTCACCAGGTAACCGCGGACAGCTCAGCTTCACAATGATGATGGCGATCTGCCTGGGTGGCACCTGCCTACTGCTTCTGTTTGCCATTGCTTTGGTGACAACGTTCTGCCGCCCAGAGAAACGAGACAGCCGGGCTTACAACTGCAGACAAGCCGAGTCAACCTACACCAGCCACCCGCGGCGGCCACAGAAGAATATCAGGAAGTCTGACATCCAGCTAATTCCTGTCATCAGAGGCCGAAAAGAGGAGACTGCCGAGGATGACAGTGAAGCCCAGCCACTCGCACCGCCTCCAATGCTGTCAGACGATCAACAATCTGAGAGGCAGTATACCTTGGCGGCATCAGTCATGAACACGAGCTTCCATTCCCAAGGCTACCAAGAAGTGGATGCCACTCAACCCGCCACCCACCACTGCAGAACACTTAGGAAACCTGCAAACATCGAACTTGATGGCACTTTACCACTGACGCCCGCTACTTCTTATCGGACTCTACGGAAAGCCAGGAACCCGTCATCCTCATCGTCTTCGGTTTCCCGTTCGAGCACCTTGAAGCGCCAGACCCCCGTTGAAAGGGAGGAGGCGGAGCCGCTGAGTTCAGCATCACAGGCGACCCTCAGGAGGCCGAGGACATCGGAGGGACGAGGGGGGCCCGATGCCGAACATCGGCAGATGCTTCGAAACCTGGTACGACTGTCCATGGCTGCGTTTGGAGACTCCATTGAGCTTTCCTCGGCTTCCCCAGAAGTGCAGGTGGGTAGCGTTATCTTACTTTTTTCCAACAATCACAGGAACATTGACTCATATTCCATGGTACAATTTAGAGATGCAACAATTGATTATTTTCTCGATAAATCATTACTTTTTTGGTCCATAAAATGTCAGAAAATAGTGAAAAATGTGGATCAGTGTTTCCCAAAGCCCAAGATGATGTCCACAAATGTCTTGTTTAGTCTACAACTCAAAGATACTCAATTTAGTGTCACAGAGGAGAGAAGAAACTATAACATTCACATTTAAGAAGCTGGAATGAAAGATTTTTTAATTCATTCGATTTATCAAAATAGTAACCAATTAATTTAATAGTTGACAACTTTACTAAATTAATCATTCAATCTTTGCACCTCTAGTACCATTACGTTGACTGTAATAGTTTGTCTCTGTTTTTTAGTTCTTATGTGGATGTCATTGAGTTAAATAATCTTGTTTTATCAAATTTTATGTCACAAGGCTAAAACTCATGATTACAAGTTCTGAAGTTGTTTTCAAGACAAAATAACTTCACTGCAAGTTGATCTATTTACATTGCATTAATGATTTAACCTAATCTGCGTGATGCTTTCTTTAATGTCTTCTTATTTACATTCGGCACTATATTTTAAACATTAAGGCTAATGTGCTGCTGCTGGCTCTCATTTAAATGCCATTTACTTCCATTCTAAAACGTGTGATCACATTTATTTCCACATGTGCTTACAGTTAATGTTAGTGTAATTAAGTCTCCCCCTGCGGGCTTTGAGATTAATCTGAAGTGAAGTCCATTAGAGACTATGAGTCCCCCCCCCCACCCTCCCATATACCCAATCTAACTCCATTACATTTACCCAGCAGCCTTTCAGCTTTTTCAGCCTCCTGTTTGAAGGCTTACTCAGACAGCCTGAAGGCTGGAGTCTGGTGGAGGTGCGTGTGAGGGGGGTATAACTATCTGATGGATGACTATGAAGCCCAAAAACTGTGAGTTTATTCAGGTGCTCATGTGTCACAGACAGTAACCCCCGCTTGAGAAACTCCCCGCTTGAGAACTCTGACAGTCCTTTTTTTTTTTACTGAATATCACATATCAGATTCATATTAAAACCAGGAGGGAAGAGAGAGGAGGAGGAGAAATCCTTCATGCTCTGAGGGATAGGGGGGGTGGGGTCTGTGGAGAGTGAGGCCGGCTAAAGTAAGCTGTGATGTGTTTGTAGTGTAAACCAACACCGCTCTGACACGCTGCTCTGTCACTTACAAATGACCCAAAAAATCACTTTTACTGAGCTGAGAAAAGAAAAACAGATCAGGCTGAAAGCAGCAGCTCAGCGTGCAGAGCTGGATCCTCCAAGCACAGATACTGTGTGTGTGTGTGTGTGTGTGTGTGTGTGCACAGATTTAACCTTCAGAGCGGGACTGCAAACACAACCGATTTCCAAAACTTGGTCTTGTTTAATCAATTTGTGGTTTCCTTGTGTTGGGTGGCAGAGGTTTAAGCCTGGTTAGCCTGGTGCGAGCTCTGCTTCACATGCACTCTGAGAAAAAATCTGTAAATTAACAGTTGTATGACAGTAAATTGTCCCTTGTACGTGATTCACATGTATATTTCTGTTAATTTACAATATAACAGAAAGTGTTATGTTTTTTTTTTACCATTGACACAGTTATTTACGGGAAAAATTCAGTTTTTTAAGCTCGGTAGAAAGTCCGGGTTATGAGCTGCGAGTACTGTTTCTGTTATTTTACGGATTTATTTCTTAGAGTATGTAATGTAAAATCGCTCATCACGCATTGCCAGGACTGTCTCCACAGCGCTGTGGAGTAAGGTCTGACGACGCCACAGATGCATTGTAGGATAGGAGAGAAAAAACGCATGAGAGACATGAACGTGGAGAGAGAGGGGGCGAATGGCATGCAGCAAAGGGCTGCAGGCCAGAATTTAACCCTGGCCCAATGCATCAAGGAGTAAACCTCTATATAATCATTCATTCATATTTATTATACAGGAAAGTTAGAAAAAGCAACATTACATTACAATGTAAAAACGTGCCTGACTCAGTTTAAAAACTGGTTTTCAGCAGGATCCTGTTCTGCAGAAACATAAAACATGGTTACAGACATTAATACAAGACATCGAAAGGGAAAGATAAATTTAGACAACTAAGACAACAACACAGTTACATAAGGACAAAGACATTTACACAAGACATCAGCTGGGCTCGACAAATACGGACCACGTAAACAAGGCTTGGACAATACATGAGCTAATTAATGAGTGTATGCAAGTGTAACTGTTAAGAAGGAGCTGTGTGGGCCTTTTGGAAATATGTGATGGATGATAGTGTTCTGATGTGAATGTGGAATATCATTCCAAATCTTGGTATATGTATAAAAAAAAAAAGATTTCTGACCAAAGTTGTTTTTGCATGGGGGAACTGGGATAAGGGGCCTGTGAGACCGACCTAGTGAGGCGACCTGGTCTCTAGTGTGCCGGAAACAGTGCCGGGCGCCTGCCCTACCAACTGAGCTATCTGGGCACCCAATGTCTGCATTTCTTTAAACCAATCACAATCATAGGCGCCAATACTGAGAGTACTGAGCACCCGTGTGTGCCAGACTGCCAGTAGGCTAGATTCTTTTAACATTAAAAATTGCAGATGGCGCTAAGTGCAGCGTCTCTGGTTACGTCGCTGTCAGTCCCCTGCTCCTTTGAGTCTTATTTTCCCACGAAGTGGATTGCTGTTACGTGTCAGTTCAACTCTGAATCTCCAATCCTATCTGTATCTGTGAGAAGTGGCGCTGCCACAAGTTGAAAGACAGCCCGATCACGGCTTTACTGTCGAGTCAATGGGCGTGGGTTTGTGTTATCATTTTCCTAAGGTTCTAAAATGGAAACACTTGTTTTAAAAATGAGAAAAGCATATATCGGCGCCTATGATCCCAAATGTCTCGGGCGGCGCTGAGGCCCCGACGGAGCAATTGCGGCTCTGTGGAAAGGAACCGGTTAAACGTAAACATAAATCTTTATAATCATTCCCCGAAAGAACCAAGCAGGCCACGATCCATACTTTCTTCAAAACTTGATATTTTCAAGTTTGCCGCCATTTCCCGTACAGCGGAGCGATTTGGACTCACAGAGAGAGAGGAAGGTGAGCGCCCTGGCGGTCCAACTACATAATAAAAATGTACTTCCCATGATTCACACTACTCAATAATATAAGTTTATCTGAAAACATTCAAGTACAACTTAACGACCAGAGTCGTGGTGACTTTAGCAGTGAACGTCATCTTGGCGTCAGAATCAACGGCTTCAACCCGGCTGAACTGTAGAGACGTCACGCTGGTTCACACCTAGACCCTAGACCTACACCCACTAGACCCTAGACCTACACCCACTAGACCCTAGACCTACACCCACTAGACCCTAGACCTACTATATATATTATTGTTCACCTCCCCCTCACAACACACACACACACACACAGACACACACACACACACACACTTTGTTGTCACTTATTCCAATGTTATAAGTCCCTTTTTATGAGATGTTTTTTGCTTTTTCTGTTGTTTTTTGCTTTAACATTTTTGTCACTTCTGCCGTTTTTTGACACACACACACACACACACACACACACACACACACACACACACACATTGTTGTCACTTATTCCAACTTTTAAGTCATATTTTACGATATTTTTGTAGCTTTTTCTGTTTGTTTTTCGCTTTAATGTTTTTGTCACTTCTGCCAACGTTTTTGTTGCTTTTTGTCACACACACACACACACACACACACACACACACACACACACACACACACACACACACACACACACACACACACACACACACACACACACCTAGAAGGAAACCAGCCAGAGAAGAATAGGCTTTTACGTAGAGGCCATTTCCTTTCACTTCAGCAGCATGTACGTGTATAAACACACAAATGTCATGGCTAAAACAAAGCCATATATTAGCTTGCGAGCGCTGTGTGTGTGTGTGTGTGTGTGTGTGTGTGTGTGTTTCCTTCCTGGTGTGCAGAGTGTATCCGCTGCATAACAGAGCTGTCAGCAGAAAGCTCCGAGCAGTGAGACGGACTCAGCCGCTCGGTTCTCACCGTGTACGACAAAAAAAAATGAAAGTAAAATGTTTGTTCTCTTTCTACCTGAGCGTCGCGGTTCAACCAGCTAAACCAACACAGAGACCACTCACTGGTCCAGGTGGACCCAGTCAAAACCACCAGGGACTCAGGAGAGGGTTGGCCATGTGGTGCGATTTTATCAAATCGGATCGAAGTATATCACTGGCTAATATCATCCAAATCAACCTTTTCAAATCCCTAAACTTTTTAATTCAAGACTATACTACAAAAACTGTGAATACATTATACTTGTGGGGTCCTGACAGCTTTGTGGGGCAAAATGCTGGACCCCATAACTTTAAAGGGGTGTTTGAGGGTTAAGACTTGGTTTTAGGATGAGGGTTAGGATTAGGTTAAGGTTAGGGTGAGGGTTAAGGTTAGGACTTTAGGTTTGATGGTTAAGTTTAGGGTAAGGGGCTAGGGAATGCATTATATCAATAATGGGTCCCCACAAAGATAGTGCCATGCCCTATGTCTGTGTGTGTGTGTGTGTATTTTGTGTGTTTTTGTGCGCGTCTGTGCTCGCCAATTGTAGGTTGTTGTGCAGCGAGTTCACATCTTTAAAAAAATAAATAAAACTTATGACATTGCCACTTGAAGGCCCAGTGTCAGACCACATGGTTCACTAATGGAGTATTCTAACCCCCCCCCCTCCTCCCTCCCCCCCCCCCTGCAGCAGATCTCCCAGCTCCTCTCTCTCCTCCGGCAGGGTCAGCTGCAGCCGAGGCCCAACTTCAGGGGGAATAAATACTCGCACCGCAACGGCAGGTCAGTGTGATCCCTCTTCCTCCCCATCCTCCATATATCACTCCATCCTCCTCCATCTTCTATACTCCTCCTCCTCTGGTGCGTAGACACAGCAAAGCCACAACAAAGCCAAACCAAAAAGCTCCCCCAGTGCATGATGAAAATGAAGGGGGGGGGGGGGCATATGTCTGTCTGTTTTAAATAAAGTTATCATATTTTGTGGAAAGTTATGCCAGGTTGCAACCATGTGTACAAAATGTATATAGACTGCAGAAAGACTGCTTTTTTAATTTGAGATGTTGACATACTGATAACAGTCAGTTCTTTTTAAAGGTCCCATGGCATGCATTTTACTTTCTGAGTGTTTTTTTTAACACTAATGAGTCCCCCCCCCCCCCCCCCCCCCCCCCCCCCCCCCCCCCCCCCCCCAGCCTGCCTGTGGTCCCCCAGTGGTTAGAAATGGTGATAGGTGTAGACCGAGCCCTGGGTATCCTGCTCTGCTTTTGAGAAAATGAAAGCTCAGATGGACCGATTTGGAGTCTTCCCCTTATGAGGTCATAAGGGGAAAGTTTACCTCCCCTTTCTCTGCTTTGGCCATCTAGAGAATTTGGCCCACCCATGAGAGAGAGACATCATGGCTCTTAAACAAGCAAAGTAGCAGTTGGTCAAGGCCACACCCCCAGCCTTCAATATATATTATTATTATTATATATATTATTAATAAAAGAGACTTCAGATAGGTACAGTATTTGGGACCACTAAGGTCTATAAAGAGGCTTCAGATCCAGTATTAGGGACCACTAAGGTCTATATAAAAGAGGCTTCAGATACAGTATTAGGGACCACTAAGGTCTATATAAAGAGACTTCAGATACAGTATTAGGGACCACTAAGGTCTATATAAAAGAGACTTCAGATACAGTATTAGGGGACCACTAAGGTCTATATAAAGAGACTTCAGATACAGTATTAGGGACCACTAAGGTCTATATAAAAACGACTTCAGATACAGTATTAGGGACCACTAAGGTCTGTATAAAAACGACTTCAGATACAGTATAAGGGACCACTAAGGTCTATATAAAAGAGACTTCAGATACAGTATTAGGGACCACTAAGGTCTATATAAAAGCTTTCTTTGATAGATGATAATGTTAATATCAACACAACCACTGCCTCTTTCTGCTGACTTTGAAACTCCGCTTGCAGCTCGACATCAAAACAGACTGAAGAAATCTCAAAGTTGATTCTCTCCTCTTTTCCATCCCTCTCTTCATCAGCAGAGGTCTGTTTTAGAGCCAGCTGGCTGCAGGTTTCAGGCTGTGATCACCGCCGCGCTCTCTGATCAAACGAGGCTGCCGCTGATAGCAGGACAGACACATATTAAAGGGGAATGCCACCTATTTTAACAATTCACAGATTTTTGTTTTTTTCCAAATCCAGGACAGTAAATCAGTCAAACCTGCTAACTTTAGGATATCACAGTTTAACCAACCAGGGTGTTCTCTTAAACCACCCGTACTTATAGCCATGACTAAGTAAAGCACTGTGATTTATGTGTATTCCACGTGTTTATTACTCTCAGAACCACCAGGTGCATTGGACTGGGGGGACAAAAGGGTCTCAGTACCCAGGACCCTCATGTGAGTAGGGCCCAAAAAGATGCTAGAATGAATAGCTGTGGGTGTGGGGAGGGGGGCTCATGGAGAAAGCCGGTGCTACGCCCCTGAACACCACAACAACTGCCGATGAACACTGCGAAAGAACCCCGTAGGAAGGAGGTCAGGTGGATGAAGCGGGTTTGGGGCGCCCGGGTAGCTCAGTTGGTAGAGCAGGCTGCAGGTTTGACTCCGAACCTGCGGCCCTCTTTCATCTCTTCAGCTGTCCTGTCAATGAACGGCCTTAAAATGCCCCAAATAATAAGATTTGCCCAAATAATAAGGTTTGTGTCCCGGAAGAAGTTACCAGTAAAGGACAAGACTTTCACCCAGGAAACGGGTGTTTAAGTCTGCAGTACTAATTACAGGGATCAGGGTTTTAACCCTTGTATGGTATTCGGGTCAAATTGACCAAATTTCAAATTTTTACAATAAGAAAAATGGTACAAGATACATTTGTTCTACCTGAAAATCAACGGGCTTACCCAATTTCCTGAGATACACATGTATTCCTGACTCAGAACATTATTCTGGATATGACACTTATGTTGTTTCCATAGTGGATTTTTAACATGAATTACAACCTTATGATATAAAACTAACCCCACTTCCATGTTTAATAGTGTGCTAGTAGAGACTGATGTATTCCCTAAACATATACGTTATCTCAGCTGGTGGAAATTGAGATACAATGTTTGTTAATAGATTAGGAAGTTGTTTTGAGGCTTTCAGCGTGGACGTTTGCTTTTTCGTCTGTGTGGTGAAAGACAAAAGTTGTGGCTGATAAATGTCTTCCGTCGTCTTTCTGTCCAACTCTCCAGCTGCAACCAACAGCTAGAGACAAACAGGACGCAGCGTCAAAAACTCAATGCCACAGGAAGAGTGTCTCATAACCCCTGAGTGCTGAGTGTGTGTGTGTGTCTGTGTGTGTGTGTGTGTGTGTGTGTTAGTGTGTGTGACAAGTGACAAAAACGTTAAAAGCAAAAAACAAACAGAAAAAACTACAAAAATCTCGTAAAAAGGGACTAAACCATTGGAATAAGTGACAACAAAGTGTGTGTATGTGTGTGCGTCTGTCTGTCTGTCTGTCTGTGTGTGTGTGTGTGTGTGTGTGTGTGTGTGTGTGTGATTCTGGGTGTGTGTGTGTGTTCGTGTGTGTAGGCGGGTTTCAGCAGCTCCATCTGAGTGATTCAGAGTCTCTGACAGGACGCTCAGCGTCAATGTGGCAATGAGATTAGATCTGACATCACCTCAATACACACTGGACACTCCCTTCCACACACACACACACACGCACACACACACACACACACACACACACACACACACACACACACACACACACACACCTTACTGTATGCGTGAGGTAATTTGCTAATCGCCAAAACAGTCATACACATTTTGGAGGCGTCATTTGTCGGGATTTTGAAACGTTGTCTAGTTTTAAAGACATTGAAGAGATTCTGCCAGGCTGTTATTTATGTCCCAATGATTAGTTTTTTGGGGTGAATACTAGCACGATATTTAACATCCATCCATCACAAAGTCCTGAAGTAACAGAAAACAAGGGGAGAGATCCCATCCCAGTCAGATAAGATCTTAATCTACGATGCCGTAATGAGCCGAGGTCGTGTGTTTGCTTCAGAGTGATTAACTCGTCTGTGAGCTCACCTTTATCTGCCTGGCACCTCCTGTGTCTGTGTGTGTGTGTGTGTGTGTGTGTGTGTGTGTGTGTGTGTGTGTGTGTGTGTGTGTGTGTGTGTGTGTG
>NC_048416.1:28142050-28158989 GCF_013103735.1 Etheostoma cragini
CACACACACACACACACACACACACACACACACACACACACACACACACACACACACACACAGAGACACACACTGATTGAGGCTGGAAAATGCCAGGTGCTAACGGAGGCTAGCATTAAAACTCCATTAAATCACATCAAGGTCTTTTACCGATGCCTTTGCCATGACAACAGGAACTAATGACCTGTCTCAACAACAGGATTAAGTCACATGATCAGAAACAGTCGCGAGCTGAAAGGAAGTAGAGCAGCCGTGTATGTAAAAAGGTTTGGAAAAGACGTAGCATAAGACCAGCGTTCCCACTCAGAAAGTAACATCCATTCAGAGGCCGAGGACAAAACAAAGAGTTGTTTATATTTTAACTTTGAATTTGTTCGGTCAGAATATCGTATTATTCGTATTATATATTTCGTTAGTTTGTACGTTACTTTGTTCGTTACTTTGTAAGTTTTTTTGCACATTATAGGATTGTCATTATTCGTACGTTACTTTGTATGTTACGTTGTACGTTGGTTTGTCCGTTACTTTGCACATTATAGGATTGTCATTACTTTGTACGTTACTTTTTACGTTACTTTGCACATTATAGGATTGTCATTACTTCGTACGTTACTTTGTACGTTACTTTGTACGTCACATGGTACGTTACATCGGACGTTACTTCGTACATTATAGGATTGTCATTATTCGTACGTTACTTTGTATGTTACGTTGTACGTTGGTTTGTACGTTACTTTGCACATTATAGGATTGTCATTACTTTGTGCGTTACTTTGTATGTTACGTTGTATGTTACGTTGTACGTTGGTTTGTCCGTTACTTTGCACATTATAGGAGTGTCATTACTTCGTACGTTACTTTTTACGTTACTTTGCACATTATAGGATTGTCATTACTTCGTACGTTACTTTTTACGTTACTTTGTACGTCACATGGTACGTTACATCGGACGTTACTTCGTACATTATAGGATTGTAGGATTCTACGTTACTTTGAAAGCTACCTAACTTTTTATACTTTTCCGTACATTACATACATTTCTCCATGATTCTCAGTACATTACTTCTTATGTTACTTCATATGTTACTTTAATTACGCTATTCATCGCTTCATACTATATGTACCTTACCCTTACATTTCTCCGTGATTCTCCGTACGTTATAATGTACGTTACTTTTGTAGATTACTCTGTATGTTACTTCCCTCGTACATGACTCCGTGATACTGAGTGCGTGGAGACAGCAGGTCTGTAAATAACTTAAATTACATGAAAAGTAGCGTCTAGTTGGACTCAGCGTTTCTGTTACAAAGCTCTCACTAGCTGACGCTTTCTTAGTGAAATCCAAACACACTGCTGTTGCTATTGCGTGACTCTCCGGTGTTTGTGTTTTTATTTAGACTCTTTTAAAACCCAGGTGGTGTCCTTGAGTTTAGCTGCGACGTCCTGGTGAAACTCTTTGATTCATCAGGACAAAAGCAGCCGAGCTTGGATCCCCCGCAGAACATAAAGACCGGTCACTCACAACCTTACAATGGACACACGACACAGTGTAGAAAACAGGAAGAGAGGAGGAAATAGCACAAGTTAAACATCCACCTCCACCTCCACCCACGTGCTCCACTCATCTGGGCTTCTCACTACAACTTTGGTCATGTCTCCAAGCCTGTTTCAAGATGTGACTCAATTTTGATACTTCCTGGAGTAGGCCTACACTTACATGTAGTACAATATGTACTTACTTGTGTAGTGCTTACACTTCGATAGGGTGGTGTTGTCTCGAATCGCTAATTTCTTCTGTTTGATGGTAAATTGTAGCCGGGCGGAGCCTTGTCGTTGCCTATTGTCGCCCAACAAAATCTATACTGGCTTGTTTTCTCAATATCTGACTGCAGTTAAGTGCTACTTAAAAAACCCACAAACACATGTGTGTATTACATTTGTATAGGTAGGTCCGCTTCAGCGCCCCCTGCCCGCCATTTTCTGAAGTTTAAAAATACGTTGGTGGTTCTGTGGCTTCCACTCCAAAAAAGCAAAGATAGTGACCACTGAGGGCAAGAAGTGACCAGCGGTTCCACACTTAGTGTTTTGACCGTTTTGAGTGCAGGATCTGGGTCCTGGTCCCCCTTTGGGAGTGTGAACGCACTATGTACTTAAGATAGAAGTGGCAATACAGAAGAGTACGATTTGACACACACCATTGGTGTCATTAGCATATTGATTTTGTTAGCATGCTAAAATGCTCCAAATGCATGCACATTATGGCACTGGTTAACCCTATTTTGTGCCGTGTAAAAGGAGGCAGTGGGGGGGTCCAGGGCAGTGGGGGGGTCCAGGACTCTCTAGTCCGGTTAAACACATGGTGGTCATAGTTTAAATGACTAATAGTCTAACTAAGACGTTTTAAATGCCATACATCCAACACACTTACAGTGAAGCTTATTGTTTAGCTGGGAAGGCCGGCACTCGGATTGTGTTAAGTAGGTCTTAATGTGTGTGTGTGTGTGTTTGTGCGTGTGTGTGCGTGTGTGTGTGTGTTTGTGTGTTTTAAACAGTTTCTTCCTGGCATTGTGGTGGTCAGAGCCCCGGGGCGAGCTGAGGGGTTTACCGCCTGATGATGCTAGAGCGGGCTGCACTTTATGACAGGAGAGCCTGAGAAACAGAAGGAGTGAATGGGAGTATGTGGTGTTGTGTGTGTGTGTGTGTGTGTGTGTGTGTGTGTTTGTGTGTGTTGCTTGACTCACCTCTACCCTGCAGGCTGTACTAGCGGTGTAACTCACACCAGAGGACTGTGACAGCTCCGCCTGGGTGTTGAAACTTTTGATGAAACCGTCTCTCTCTCTCTCTCTCTCTCTCTCTCTCTCTCTCTCTCTCTCTCTCTCTCTCTCTCTCTCTCCTTCGACATTGTCATGATGAATCATCGAAACACAAACCTGCCCCTTTGTCTGCATGTGAAGGTGATATCACGGTGTTGAGAGAAGAGTGGAGGTGTTTTTGGGGACTGTATTGTTGTCGAGTATTTTGATCGTAATGTGTGAAACTTATTTTCCTGCTTTTCATGTGCTTTTATCAGTTTGGAATCACAGTGAGACTCAATTTAGCACCATGGTTTTAGGGTTCTTGCTTTAAAATCTGTTAATATGTTGACAAGTTGGCGGCTATCTTCCTAAACGGACATTTCATCCTCTCCAGGTTAAAAAAAACCATCGTGCACAGCTGTCAGTTTTCAGGAAAGTGTTCTGTTACACGTACCCGTGTATATACGCCGTCAGGAGCACGCCTCACCTGTAGGGGGCAGTGTAACGAGAAGCTCAAGCCCTCGTTAGCCAATCAGAATCCCCAAAATAGCAACAACAGCAACAAATCACTTGCTCTCTCTTTTCTTCCTCTCTCCGTTTGTATCAGTTAATATGCAACCGTGCAAATGAAGATTTCCAAGATCTCCCCTCTGGCCGGAGGTTTTAGAAAGACTCGTTTTCAGATACAAATTCTCCGTTTGCATCTAAACTGAGAAAAAAGTGGATCCCTAAAAAAAATCTTTGAGTTGGGGATAACACAAGACCTTTGAGGACGTCGTCTTGGGCTTTTTGGAAACACTGATCCACATTTTTCACCATTTTCTGACACTTTATGGACCAAATAACTAATCCATTCATCCAGAAAATAATCATCAGATCATAATAATGCAAATACTCATCAGTCGCAGTCCTGACTGTGTATGTCTTCCTTTTTCAACCTGATAAACTTTGCTTAACTATTTTTAATAAACGTCCCACACTTACACCTTTATTCGATGTCACTTACATTCAGCCATACCTTCTGCTCACTGTCTGCTGTTTGCTTGTTGTGTGTGTACTTGTGTATTTGTTTGTTTTTGCTCTTATTGTGGAAAATGCTGCTGCTGTAAAAAGGAAATTTCCCCGCTGTGGGATGAGTAAAGTAGAATCTAATCTAATCTAATCTAATCTAATAATGACAGCTGATTTCAAGCAGTGTAGCTGCACATCCCATCCTCACGATACTTACATCGGGTTTATTGTTCTTATGGTACAGTTCCCAAAGATTTATACATGTATCAGCCTGAGAAGAAGAGAGCCTCCAGGTACAATCGGGGGTGACTGAGGTGTCATTTAGAGGTCAAACAGCCATGAGTGTTGGTTTCATACAGCAGAGCTTTTTCATCTCTGAGGGATTTGATGAAACTCGATGCGTTTAGTTATTAAAAGACCATTTTGAGTTTAAAGGATCTTTGAAAGGGGATTAACACCGGGGGTGGTCTGTGCCACACTGTGTGTGTGTGTGTGTGTGTGTGCATGTGTGTGTGTGTAAATGTACCATATGTCCATGTGTGAACATGTGTCTATTGTGTGAGTGTGTGTTTGAGGGCCTTCACTGGACTTGCGTGCATAAGTTTGCCTATCTAAGCTTTGCTGTATTTATGTACTAGACGTGTGTGTGTGTGTGTGTGTGTGTGTGTGTGTTGTAATTCTCTGCATCTGGTTGTGGTTAGATGAAGGAGGCTGCAGCTCTTCTGCAGGCCGATCACAGTGTTGAGCTTTTACTCCACAACATTAATCAGTCGTCTGCAGCTACAGCTCCCTCGGTACATTCACATTTTACATTTTACATTCAACATTAAGTCTTCCATTGTTTCAGCTCAATGACATAAAGACTTTAAGGCACAATTTCAGAGTATTTACTGAATCTGGAGAGGAGCGTGTGACGCTACGACTGACTGGAGAGCAGGACGATCAGTCATGTGATACTCTGACAGGGAATTTGCTTAAATCCCTGCTTATCTGAAATGTTGAATAGGAACTTTTCTTGTAAGTAATGGAGAACTTCTTCAATTAAAGAACTTTAGGAATGCATAGATGATGATATTTCACAGGCTGGGCTACATGTTGACGTGTACGAGTATGCATGTTGGATGACAGGTAACAAGAAATAGCTTTAAGTACTTTAGAAACAGCGTCTCAACCAATCAGAGAGCACCGACCCGTTTATTTTAACCTTAAATGTCTCATTGAGTACTTTTCTTTTCAAAAGCATCAAATACAACATGTAGAGTATCTCTGTGTAGAACTCAATCCTGTCCAGACTTTTTCATAATTCTGGTAATATGTCTGAGATTCTCCTTAGCCAAAAACAGTTCCTCCGCGGCGCCCGGTTGGTCAGCTGGTTGAGTGTGCGCCCCGTGTCCAGAAGCTCAGTCCTCGCTGCAGCAGCCGCGGGTCAGACTCCGACCCTTTGCCGCATGTTTTTCCTCGTCTCTCTCCCACTTTCCTGTCTTAATCTGACTTATTACTGAAAGCTATAAAAGCCCCAAAATAGATAATCCTCATGGCAGCATCGATAACATGAAGTTAAACTATCTTCATGTATAAAAACATGAACGTATGTATACACTGTACGTACAGTGGCTTGAATAAGTTCACCCCCCCCAGGCTCAAGTTGATTAAAAAAGAGGAATAAAAAAAACATCTTTTGCAAATTGATCTTAATGCCTTAATTCAAAAAATTTAGGAAAATCCAACCTTTTAAGGACACACATTTTCTTTGTGAATGCATAATGTTTTATAAATAAATAAATGTTCTTCCTTAAAATACAGGGGCCACAAATATACACCCCCTTGTGTTAAAGTCCCATAGAGACAGGGGGATTTTTATTTTTAAAGACAAGTTATTTCATGTATCGAGTACTACGCATCCTGATAAAGTTCCCTTGGCCTTTGGAATTAAAATACCCCCCCACACACACACACACACACACACACACACACATCAGCACATACCCTTCACCATACATAGAGATCGGCATGGGGAACGTTCCATAAAATCATCTCTCAATGCAAATCAAACCAGCTGTTAGTCTAACTGAAATAAAACCATGCCAACCATTTCTCTTTTTAATCAACTTCAGCATGGGGGTGTAAACGTATTCTAGCCACTGTGTGACCCAGATCTATATATATATACTATATATAGATAGAGGGAGAGAGAAACTCTATTGTAATGCCCCTGTAACTGCCCCCTCTATTGTCTGTTTCCATGAATGAATGAATGAATTTGTTTTCAGTTTTCTCTCATCTCACCTTCCTTAAGTAATCTTCCACATGCATGCAAGTGATCCCGACTATATGCCGAGAAGCCCTTCCATTGTTCATTTTTGAGGATCGAATCAGATCAGATGAAACTTAAAATAGCTCTGACGGGGAATGATGCTGTTGAGCGAGCAGATAACGACCCAGACAGGAAGCACAGGACACAAACAGGACGTTAGGAGGATAAGATCAGAGAAAACAAGGCTCTCAGAGACTTTTCTTTCACATTTTGTGCAGTAAGACAGTAAGTTTTACAGTGAATAAATAATATAAATGAGACATATAATCATCTGGGATGAGTTTATATGCGGCACAGAGACGTGTGTTTGTGTGTTTGTGTGTGTGTGTGTGTGTGTGTGTGCACCCACACACCCACATTCAACAGTTAGAGAACCCTTAACCCTTGAATGGTATTCGGGTCAATTGACCCATTTCCAATATTTACAAAAAGAAAATTTAGCTTTTTATTTACATTTTTCTACCTGAAAATCAACAGCCTTACCTTGTTTTCTGTGATAAACATGTATTACTTACTCAATTTTAGAAATTATTCTGGATATGACCACTTTTTCCCAAGATAATACTGATCACATAGTGGATTTTTAACATGAATTATAACCTAATGATAAAAAGAAACCCCACTTCCATGTTTAATAGTGTTCTAGTAGAGACTGATTGCATTCCCTAAACATAGATGTTATCTCAAGTGTTTGAAATTGAGATAAAGACGATATTTTTTAACAATACATAGAGATGGGTATGGGAAACTTTCCATAAGATCATCTCTCATCTCTCTAAAGTCAAGGGTTAAACCTGCAATCTGCCATAGAAAGGTGTATCAAGACCAGTAGTGCATTGAACTAAGTACATTTACTCAAGTAATGTAATACTAAAAGTAATAATTTATACTTTATTAATCCCACAAGGGAAATTACAATGTTTTCACTCTACACAACTCTCTCTCTCTCTCTGTATTTCTCAGTTCTTCTGAAGAGTCCATCATGTTTTTTTTCCATTCTACGTGTCTGCACGTTCACGGAAGGCTTGTATCATGTAAATGGATCGACAGTTTTGTTGTCATTACTTAGAATTCCTCATGAGGGCGACAGAAACTATTATAGCTTTAAGTACAAATTCAAGGTACTTGTACTTTACGTGAGTCTTTTCTTTTCATGCCACTTTCTACCATTTTCTACCACATTTTCCCGATAATACTTAGGTATTTTTACTTAACCCTCGTGTTGTCCTCATGTTGTCCTCATGTTGTCCTCATGTTGTCCTCATGTTGTCCTATATCAATGTTCTTTTTAATTCCCCAAAATAACATGATTGATTCCACCCAACGCTCTTTGCCAAGTACAAATCTCTACTTTCATTAATTTTGGGGCGTCTTATTCAATTTTATAGCATTGTAAAACAAATGGAAGTGTTTTTGAAATAGTATTGAGTAAAAGTTGACATATTCCAGTCTGTGATTATCATCAACATCCATTCCTTTAATTTTAGTCTCAATAATTCCTAATTTCTGCTTTTCTAACTCAAACATTGGGTCTAATTTCCTATAAATGGGGTTTATTGACTATAAATTCCAAAAACAAGTTAGTGTTAAAATATCAAAAATAAAAAGGTACAAACATTCAAAAAAGTGTTGAGAAAAGGGACAAAAACGTAGGAAAAAGTTAAAAACATTGATTAAAAAGCATGAACAAAAGTGTTAATTTTCAATTTTGACGGGAAGACAACAAGAGGGTTAACGTCTTCAGACTGATGTGAGAAGATCTGGTAAAAGAAATAAAAAATAATAGCAGTTCAAACATCTCTTTCTGTCTTTCTGTCTCTGCAGACGACGTCTTCTCGGAGGTCAGTGACCCGGCCTGGATGGCCCGACTCTCTCTTCCACTCGGCGCCGATTACCACGACAATGTCTTCGTCCCCAACGGGCCTCCGTCCCCTGAAAGCGAGGTCCTCCCCCGGGACGCCCTGGACTCCTCGTCCTTCTCCACCTTCGGTAAAGAACACAAAAAAACTCTGTTTGCCGTCATTTCAAAAAAGAAGTCAAAGTACGGCGGCCAGTGCAAGTTGGTCCCAGATCAGGTCTCAGCACCTCTTCATATATTTAATTTAATCTAAATTAACACAAAAAAAGACTATATGCATTCAGCTAGTTGTTTTTTTTGGTTTTTATCCAAAACATTTTCCCCTTAAACAGAACTTTACCAAAACTTTTTTCAATGTTTGTCACTTTTTTGCACGTTTTCAACACTTTGTGACACTAACTCGTTAACTTTAGCTATGCAGTTAATTTTGGAATTTATGGTCAATTAAAAAATTATACCTATTTATTTATTTATAATTATACCCTGTTTGAATTGGAAAAGCAGAAATTAGGAATTATTGAGACTAAAATTAAAGGAATGGATGTTGATGATAATCACAGACTGGAATATGTCAACTTTTACTCAATACTATTTCAAAAACACTTCCATTTGTTTAACAATGCTATAAAATTGAATAAGACGCCCCAAAATTAATGAAAGTAGAGATTTGTACTTGGCAAAGAGCGTTGGGTGGAATCAATCATGTTATTTTGGGGGATTAAAAAGAACATTGATGTAGTAAAACGGGTCCATTTGACCCGAGGACAACATTTAAGGGTTAAATAACTCCTGTTCCTGTTTTGAGTTTGCAGACACAGCTGCAGAGTAACACCTTCCTCCTCCACCTTCAGGTAAAACTCCAGAGAAGGACGGCCCGCTGGGGGGGGCCCTCCTGTCGGAGGTCAGCACGCTGTTTGAGATGCTGATGACGCAAAAGGCCGACGCCCACCCCGGCCCGCGACCCGACGTCCTCTACCGACTCTCCGCCGCCTACCGCCGCTCGCTGGGCCTGGACTGCTCCACCAACATGGCCGCCGGCGGCAACGCGCCGAGGAACTCTGGGAACGCCGAGAAGAGGGCGGGCCTGGCGGCGCCCTCGGGACTTTATCAATAAGAGTAAAGTCCGTTAATGAACATTGGAAAAGACTGAGCTCACAACCGTTTTGAGGAGTGTTTCAGTGGCATTACATGATCAAATATTTAAAGTTATTGATTTTTTTTTTTCGATTTGGAAATTCATTATAAAGGATGTGTGTCTTTGAACCCTTAGAACATACGAAGATGAATTCAGAATGAACGTGAAGCTAATAATTGTTGCCTCATTTAACATGAATATGACTGTATGGGTGCTTTTGTAGTCCATCTCCCTCGAAACTGGAGCAGCAACGTGATTCCAACACTCAAACTTAGTGGCACAACACGGAGGTGTTGAGGACGTTTCAACTATATGCAAATATTCTCTGATGCGTAGGACAGACCACCAACAGTGCTCACTTTGATCCCTACTCAACCTCATTAAAGAGATTTTGGACTAAATGCAGGAAACCATATGATGAGGGTCCAGGATGTGAAACACCAAGAGAGGCACGAAAACTGATTCCTATTTTTTTTTAACTCTAAGACACCTGCAAACTATAGACTCAGGTTAAACTCTTACACTGAAAGAAGTCTGTATTTCATTTTCACTTCCTGTTCTCTGGCAAGTGTTGGACAGAACGAGCAACCTGCTGATCATTCAAGCTCATTATCAAATGTCAAATTTCTCAAAAGCTAAACTTGGCAGGTGTGTAAATTTCATTTTCTCTGAGGAGTAGATGTTGAGACATTTCGGTTTGGATCGATGATTCGACAGATGAGCAGCCTCACCGTCCACACACCAATGTATGAATGCAGATTTGTTGAAAACGACAGATTGTGTTCAAATGGTGCTACAGTACCTTCTCTATTTTTTTAACCATCAATGAATCAGGAAGCATCCGGCTCTTAGTTTCTTCTTCAATCATCATTAAATTAAAGGAACCAAATATGGTGGATGGACAACACAATCCCACTCTTATTTTTGTAAAATACTGACGTTTTGTCGTTTCTTAATGACTCTAAAAGGTCTCCTTTAGAGTCATATAAAACACGCTTTATCGTCTCCTTTAGCGTCTTAAAACACGCGCCTGGTTGTCTCCTTAAGCGTCATATAACACGCACTTGGTTGTCTCCTTTAGCGTCATGTAACACGCGCTTGGTTGTCTCCTTTAGCTTCTTAAAACACACGCTTGGTTGTCTCCTTTAGCTTCTTAAAACACACGCCTGGTTGTCTCCTTTAGCGTCATATAACACGCACCTGGTCGTCTCCTTTAGCGTCTTAAAACACACGCTTGGTTGTCTCCTTTAGCTTCTTAAAACACGCGCCTGGTTGTCTCCTTTAGCGTCATATAACACTCACCTGGTTGTCTCCTTTAGCGTCATATAACACGCACCTGGTTGTCTCCTTTAGCGTCATGTAACACGCACCTGGTCGTCTCCTTTAGCGTCTTAAAACACACGCTTGGTTGTCTCCTTTAGCTTCTTAAAACACACGCTTGGTTGTCTCCTTTAGCTTCTTAAAACACACGCTTGGTTGTCTCCTTTAGCGTCATATAACACGCGCTTGGTCGTCTTTTTTAGCGTCATGTAACATGTGCTTGGTTGTCTCCTTTAGCGTCTTTTAACACGCTTGCTCGGGACTATTGGCGTGCCTTTGGACGCTGTTAGGTTTAGGTAAAAGGTCGTGAGTGGGCTTACCGTTTGATTTGATTTATTTAATTGTATGAAGAAAGCCTTACACATGAACAGACACCAAATACAATCAGGTATAAAAAGACAAAGTCCAGGACTTGTTTCCATTGTTGTCCTCAACACATCAAGACAAGACACTTACAGAGTGTGTGATGAACATTAACTTAACATAAAAACATTACATGAATAAATTAAAATAAAAAACAACGATTTGACTTTTTTACCCTCTCTAGTAACGAGGCCTTGACTGACTTTTTGAAAGAGTTCAGTGTGGACATGACTTTAATTTGCCGATCTAACTGAGCTGCCCCTGTACAGTCAAAGGCTCCTTTCCCTAACGCTGTCTTATATCTGTAAGGACGTAGGTTAGATATGCTGTCACACGTGTACATATTGTGTGTGTCCTTTACCTTAGTTAGTTATAGGACACAACAAGACGATGATGTGAAGGAAAACAGGAAGTGATTGCAGGAACATTAATGGCGAATCAACAAGCTGAAAATGGGTCTACTTTTCTGGTTATCCCAATCCTGTGTGGACGGACGAAACGTCTGTCGAGACACAATAAACTTGGCTAGAGTTTCGGGTTTCGTCCGGTAGAAGGAAACGCTGCATTGTCTCCTGGTTTTTCCGCAAGACTAAACAGAAACAAGCTGAATGCAGGGAAGGAAAAGTGTTTGTTGACTGTAGAAAGCTTCGTCTGGATGACCCGTTCCAACTCTGAAATCCAAGATAAAGTTCTTTAGGATTACCAGCTATACTCTTCCGGGATGATTTGGGAGTATTGTGGAAGTATGAGCAGCAATAACTCTCCTGTTATCTCTTAACCCTCGTGTTGTCTTCTTGTCGAAATTGACAATCAACCCTTTTGTTTAAGCTATTTCATCAATGTTTTTAACTTCTTCTTTCGTTTCTGTACCATTTGTCAGTTTTTTTGACGGTTTCAACACTACGTAACACTAACTTATTAACTTTAATTTTACAGTTTTTTTATTTCTGGTCAATAAACCTCATTTAAAGGAATTTGAACCTATTGGTTAAGTTAGAAAAGCAGAAATTATGAATTATTGAGACTAATATTAAAGGAATGGATGTTGATGATAATCACAGACTGGAATATGTCAACTTTTACTCAATACTATTTCAAAAACACTTCCATTTGTTTTCAAATGCTTTAAAATTGAATAAGACGCCCCAAAATTAATGAAAGTAGAGATTTGTACTTGGCAAAGAGAGTTGGGTGGAACAACACAACATGGACAACATGAGGACAACTTGAGGGTTAAGTTATTGGTTCATCTTCATCCAAAGTTGTCTCATTATTTGTAGTTTTTTACTATGTTTTGCAATGCGCAGCACTTTGTACATAGTCTTTTTGTACCATGAAAACTTTTGAAAAACATTTTCATTTAAAGTTAATTTTGTAACTTTTTCAATAAAGGTTGTATCATGTTGAAACTGAATTTCATTCATCATGTTTTGAATGGTATTTGTCAAACAGAGGAGGAGTTATGACCTAAAAAGGTCCATGTAAAAACCATATCCAGGCACTTATGGTAACAAAAAGTAATAAGAAGGGCTTTAATTGATTGGGCAGCACGTTGGCACTGCAGAGTCCTCCCCATGTTTGCGTGGGTCCCCCCCCCACCATGAAGACATGCATGCTGGGTAACTTGGCCGACAGTTGAGAATTAGCCGACTGGCTAACACTGGCGCATTTACAGAAATCTTTATTAATATGCATAGCCCTAATCAAATAAATTAATCTTATTGGGCAAAACATTTACAAACACACCAACGCCTTCTGGCTTGAGCCTTTCTTCGGGTGTAGAGACACAAAGAGAACATAACATATTGTGATCATGTCTGTAGGTGTGCACGCGTGAGCGCATGTTGTGTTTTACCTACAAACCTAAGACACAATACATGGTGTCAAATGCAACAACTAGGCCATCATGTTTCTACCTAAATCGCCCGTATAGCTAACACAAAATGGAAATATACACTTTAGAAAAAACTTGTTTTAAGTAAGTGTCTGAACCCTCAGTGTTTGGAGACTTGGAGTTTGTGTGTGTGTGTGTGTGTGTGTGTGTGTGTGTGTGTGTGTGTGTGTGTGTGTTTGTATAAACATCTGCTTGCATTATGGGGACTCGCCTTCTTTCTATGGGATCAAACACTTGGTCCCCACAAAGTTAACTGCTTATTTTAGGGTGGATGTTATTTCTTTGGCAAAGGTTAGAATGATGGATGGTTAAGGTTTGGGTGAACCAAAACATCTGGAATATTGAATTTCTCATAAGTGACCAAATGTGTGTGTGTGTGTGTGTCTGTGTTTGCATGTGTACTGCTCAAATGTTCCTCTTGTTTATGTCTCCCTCTAGTGTTTGAGAGAAGCATTACACCCAGGAGGTGATAAAGACCTTCATAAAAAGAAATTAAGAAACAGCACCACCTGGTGGCAGCAACAGAGAACGGATGCTGCCTTCTCAATGTGAGACCTGATCTAAGGAACCAGGACTGGGAGTGATCAGTCAAACCTACAACTGGGCAATACTGCTGCTTGATGAAGCATAACAGCATCCACCCTTTTTAACGCAATAAAACCACACCCAGGCAGGCGAGGATTAACAAGAAATGAACCTGAATGATTCTCACCAGGGTGAACGGACAAAGCTCGTCTTCCTGTTGTAATTGAAAAACAATTTTGACTTTTTCTTACGTTTTTCTCCCTTTTTTTCAACACTTTTGATGCTTTTTTTCAATTGTTGTCCCTTTTTCAGACAGTGTCAACACTACGTAACACTAACTTTAGTTTTCAAAACCAATTCATTTTATTTTTCAAATGCTAAAACATGGAGTAAGACACCGCAAAATTACCCATTAAAATCACCCCAAAGAGCGTTGTGTGGAATCAATCATGTTATTTGGGGTAATTAAAAACAACACTCATGTAGGAAAACGGGTGAATTTGACCCGAGGACCACATGAGGGTTAAAGAAGTTAATCATGTTTGCTATTATTGTAAGTTTGTGACATGATGACAGAGTCTTTAGATGTGAGATGCTGTCAGACTTCAGCCTTTTCATGGTCTTCTGTTGTCTGGTAGACATCAGTCTGTGGGCCCTTAGGGCCAGACTGGCAGACTGCCTCCCCCTTATATGGCAGTCCAGTCCAGGTGAGTCTCATTCTCCCTGATGAGCGTTGATTGCTGTCAGGCAGCTGTCCAAAGGGACTACAGGTATGGTGCAATAGCCTGATGTGGAGCTATTTACTGCATAAGTTGTCAAGAATTGTTTTTGTATGTTTTCAGTAGTCAAATTTAATAACAATAATAATACATTTTATTTAAAGGCGCCTTTCTCTGCTCTCAAGGACGCCGTACTGGGTATACATACATGAAAAACAGCAACAATGAAAAAAACAACAACAGAATGACATTCGAGTGCAATGGGCAGTTTTGAACAGATGTGTTTTGAGTTGTGACTTGAAATTAGTATTTTTAAGTTGGGGTGGTAATGACGTCCAGAGATGATGAGCAGAGCGGCTGAAGGCCCCATGGTGGTGAGACGGGTGGAGGGCACAGACAGGTGTATGGAGGAAGAGGATCTGAGGGAGCGGGATGCTGGAGGAGATCAGACAAACATGGGGGCGGGGGGGAGGCGAGGTTGTGGATGGCCTTGAATGCAAACAGGAGGACTTTGAATTGGATATGGATCTGGACCAGGAGCCAGTGGAGCTGGTGGAGAACAGGAGGGAGGAGGTGGGCGGAGGGGGTTCGAGTTAGCAGCTGAATTCTACACCAATTGAAGTTGGAACATACGTAAGCTATAATATTTTTCTTTCTGGTTTTGACCAATAAAAATCCTTGTAGATGAGATCAAATGTGTTTCACTGATTGTCAGTCTAGCCACACCTATCTCCAAAGAGCCGTGGAGGAAGGTCTGGCTACACCGCAGATCCATAACAAGACAGGAGAAAGAAACTCTCTGGGTTGTTTGCATTTCTTTAAAGCAATCACAATCGTCTCTTGAGCTCCGGACGCAGCGAGGGCGGCTCTGCAGATCAGTCTAGGGAAGGAACTTGTTTTGGTGAAACCTTTGCACCCTGCAAAATAAAACGCCACGTCCAATATTAAATGAACTGTTCACACAAACGTGAGCTATTTAAATCAGCTGATACATGATCACACCTCGTTATCTCTCACCAGTGGATCTCCGTGTGAACTTCGTCCACAACAATCGGTCCCAAAACGTCCCAGTTAGAGTAAAAGCCCCAAACATATTCTTTTTAAATCTTCATAATCATTTTACCTAAATAACAAAGCAGGCCTGCCATGTTGCATCATCCAGATGTTCTTTTAAACTTGACATTATCAGAGTTTGTTGTTGTTTCTTGAAGTGACCACACACTAAGAGCAGATGTGTAACAACGGATGTCGGGCTTAATCCTTCTGTTGATCCCGACTGACTGTTGTCCAAACTGTATTATCTTATTATTTATCTATAATCCTCGGGAATACTCTTTCCTTCATTTTTCTTCTACTTGAACCACTCCCGTTCTCCTCCTCCTCACATTGTGGCATCCCCCTTCCAGTGTTTTAGCTTTCTGTTGTACTCTGTAGACCTTCATACACATTAATCAAGTTGTTTCCAGTGCTTTTGTTTTAGTAAACTTAGTGCTGTGAGTTTGCAGGAGTTCCTACTTTCTTTAGCCACAGTTAAATTCCAGATCTTCTCCGGAGACTTCCAATGAGCTTCATGCATTTATCTTAACAACGATCTGAGTCTGTGGAGGAAATATTAATTTAGAAGACAAATTGGTCCGGTTTAGATTTACTGAGGTACAGGAAGAGCAAACCCAACACTTTTCCTCCCCTCTTTATAGATGGAGAGTAAACAGGGAGAGGGAGAGGAGCAGCAGCCCCGAAGGCAGGAAATAGATCTGGAAACCGCTAATGCACAGTTTGCTATTAAATGTGTCACCTGTGACTTACCGAATGTGAGAGAAACCAACAAAAATCCAATAAAAGGTTTATTAAAACAACTCTGTTTTATTTTATTTTGTAAAGCCCAATAATACAAGCAGAGTGGAAACTCATTTATGGTGAAGGGGTGAAGATGGTTGGGCCGCAGTGTGAGTCCCACAGGAGGGGAAGTAGTTTCACCTGCTATAGAGTAAAACACAGCCGGGCCTCGCTGGAAATATACAGTATACATATACATATATATATATATATATATAAAGAAACAATAAATAAAAGCAGAAGCACAGGAACAGTGTTCCAACGACAGGTGTTTCATTTCATTTCATTTCCAGAGGATGAAAGAGCTGAAAGTTTGTTTTTAAAAGAAATGGTTTGTTATTCATTTACACATATACACGTTTTTTTCAGATTTAGGATTTCTAATCTCTGCTGATCTGATTTTATAAGGATTCACTGGGCACAATCCAACACATTAAAGAGTGTATTTCTTACATTTAGATTTAGTGAAAACACAACGGCAAATGGTGAAAAAAACAGACTTTGTTGAGTAAAAGTGCTGCAGAAAAGCTGATAATTTATATTATATTAATATTTATTTTGTGCAAAAAGGCAAATTTGTGTTGGCTGTATTGAAAAATAATTTTAAAACTTGAGACAAATGCGTTGAACGGGCTCAAAAGTAAAAATAAAAAGTAGCAAAGTAACTTTAACTCACTCTTTTTGAGTTTGAAGGTGCTCTAAGCCATGTTGGGTGACGGCACTTCTTGTTGACGTAGCTTCAACCCCCCCCCACCCCCCCACCCCAAGTCCTTGAAGTTATGTTTTTTGGTGCAGAGGTCTATTTCACAAAACCAAGATAAGGAATTTAGCCAGGATTTCCCAGTTATCCTGGCTCAATTTAGCCTTGACTCGGGTTTTACAAAAGCAGAGGCACTTAAGTTACTATGGTGATTTATTCTTTACAGCTAGCCTGGTCGGGACCCTCCATCCATCTTCATCCGCTTATCCGGTATCGGGTCTCAGGGGCAGCAGCTCCAGCCGGGGACCCCAAACTTCCCTTTCCCGAGCCAGATCAACCATCTCCGACTGGGGGATATCGAGGCGTTCCCAGGCCAGGTTGGAGATAAAATCCCTCCACCTAGTCCTGGGTCTTCCCCGAGGCCTCCACCCAGCTGGACGTCCCTCCACCTAGTCCTGGGTCTTCCCC
>NC_048416.1:28159089-28160234 GCF_013103735.1 Etheostoma cragini
CGCGAAGGAGCAGCGGCTCTACTCCGAGCTCCTCTCGGATGACTGAGCTTCTCACCCGATCTCTAAGGGAGACGCCAGAACCCCTCCTGAGGAAACCCATTTTGGACACTTGGACCCAGGCTGGTCAGTCCCGACCAGCCTGGGTCCAAGGATTTATTAATCCTCGAGCCTTTTCTGTTCACTAAGCAGTGGGTTTACCTTATTGTTATCAGCCTGCATTAAAACACAACAGGTGCATATTGCTGTTCATTTAATTAGTGGTGTGACCATTATTTAATTTTTAATTATAATTATTCACGTGACATTGCCACAGTTAAGTAACTGTATGAAGACTGCTGTTCAAATTGTTGTTTGGTGAATATATTATGACAGATGAGATAATTAGAAAAGGCTGATAAAGGTGCAAATGTGTTTAAAATGAAGTCTGTTACTAAGGGCAATACATACAGTTATGCGTGTTTCTATTGTGGACCAATGCACCTTGAATTCTTTTAGTTGATATTTTTGTATTCTTTAACAAGTATAATTTGGGAAGATTGTACAATTTTAAGATCATTTCCTAATTGTACAATCCTCCCAAATTATAGCCTTAGTTCACTGGACCAGTACCCACATAGAGTTGTAGGCTACTGTATGTTCATGTAACAACAGGGAGAGGACCTGAGGTTTTTTACCTTATATTTTGCTTTATAGTTATTTAGTACTAGTAATAGTTTCTAGATTTTAGAATCCAATTTCTTCGGTGCCTTTCTGTTCTATGGCCAAATATACGAGGGAGAAAAGCATATAATATGTAAACAAGATAACTCAGCCTCTGTAATAAAATAAATACACATATACACATATATATATATATATATATATATATATATATATATATATATATATAGGTAGGTATATATATATATATATATATATAGGTATATATAGGTAGAGGTAGTCAAACAACTCCACAGCGGCAAAGCCCCAGGGATTGATGAGATCCGCCCGGAAATGCTCAAAGCTCTGGGTGTGGAAGGGCTGTCTTGGTTGACACGCCTCTTCAACATTGCGTGGAAGTCTGGGATGGTGCCTAAGGAGTGGCAGACCAGGGTGGTGGTTCCCCTCTTCAAAAAGGGGGACCAGAGGGTGTGTGCCAATTACAG
>NC_048416.1:28160334-28161644 GCF_013103735.1 Etheostoma cragini
GAGACGTTATTACGTCCGCTCTGGTCCTCGAGAGACGTTACTACGTCTGCTCTGGTCCCCGAGAGACGTTATTACGTCCACTCGGGTCTCCGCTCTGGTCCTCGAGAGACGTTATTACGTCCACTCGGGTCTCCGCTCTGGTCCTCGAGAGACGTTACTACATCTGCTCTTGTTCTCTGGTCCCCGAGAGTCGTTACTACGTCCGCTCTGGTCACTGAGAGACCTTACCAAGTCTTGTCTGGTCCCCGAGAGACGTTACTACGCCTGCTCTTTATACCGATAGACGTTACTACGTCCGCTCTGGTCCCCGAGAGACGTTACTACGTCCGCTCTGGTCCCCGAGAGACGTTACTACGTCCGCTCTGGTCCCCGAGTGACGTTACTACGTCTTCTCTGGTCCCAGAGAGACGTTACTACGTCTTCTCTGGTCCCCGAGTGACGTTACTACGTCTTCTCTGGTCCCAGAGAGACGTTACTACGTCCGCTCTGGTCCTCGAGAGACGTTACTACGTCCGCTCTGGTCCTCGAGAGACGTTACTACGTCCGCTCTGGTCCCCGAGAGACGTTACTACGTCTGCACAGTGGCAATAACAGTCACAGTAAAAATAGTAAATTATGAACATAGGTCCTTTTCATGTAAGTATCTGTCTTTACAACAATTAGGATTTTATTTTAATATTTGCTTTATAGAAAAAGATGTATTACGTAAAAGGAAAAAATTGTAAATAAAACAAATTCTCTTTGCAGTTGCAGTTAGAACTGGAGGTTGTAAACCTCAGGTGAGATAAATCTACAGGGGAAAAGCCTTTTTATAGCTTCTCTTTTCATCCACCACTTGGCAGGAATTTTGCCAAAACAATCAATAACTTCTGCCTGAGTTGAAGAAAACCGGCGGAGTTTTAGAAGACGTGTGTGTGGAGTGAAAACGGAGAAAAGTCAGCTCAAAGAAGAAGCCTGAGGCACGCCTGGAGGCCAAAACCCACAGTTTAATACTGGAGGAGTTCTACGGAGACAATACAAAATACTTTTACTGTGTTATAGAGGTGTTTACATGAGCTGTGTCGGAGCAGCAGGAGCTAGTGTACAGTAGAAAGTGTGTTTTTCAAAGTACAACGAGATTCTCTGTTAGTATGTGTGTCTTATGCTTTACTGAGATGTGTTACAAGTGTTAGAGTTTGAAGGTGTAGGCGGTGCAGCTCGACTTTAACAGCAGACCCAATCCAAAGCGCTGTTTGCAGCTATTCACTTGTTTGAGTTCAACCCGTTTTCACTCCTAGATCGTAAAATACTGACGCTTCGTCAGTAGGGAG
>NC_048416.1:28161654-28161875 GCF_013103735.1 Etheostoma cragini
GGGGGGATTACCAGACACCTCCCGATACGATATCATCACAATACTTATGCCACGATGCGATATTATTGCAATTTTAAACAAATTGCATGTTATAACCTTTATTCCAACTTCTAATTTTTCCCAATTTCAAATGACATCCCCAAAAGGAAACTATGTCAACATCTGTTTCACCTAAAATAAACATACATACATATATATATATATATATATATATATATATA
>NC_048416.1:28161975-28166917 GCF_013103735.1 Etheostoma cragini
TCTCGGGGACCAGAGCAGACGTAGTAACGTCTCTCGAGGACCAGAGCGGACGTAATAACGTCTCTCGAGGACCAGAGCAGACGTAGTAACGTCTGCTCTGAGTGGTGTAGAGTGGTGTCATACTTACTTTCTCCCGTCTTCTTTCCTTCCTTCCTTCCGGTCATTCCTTGTTTATTCTTCCTTTACTTTCCTTCCATTGTTCCTTCCTTTGCCTTACACTTTTAAAAAACTCAAAGGCTCACATGACTACCCTGTGCTGTCGTTTTATGTGTTTTTCGTTCTTTTGTTTTCTTATCATCTTGTTTTCATTTATTTAATCACTGCTGCTGGACTGACTGCCACCAATGTAATTTCGGTGTGTTCATACAATGACAATAAAGTATCTCGGAGCATGTATTCCCTCCATCTTTGTTGCATGATGACTCAATGATCATAATAACACACTACCAGTCCATCATGTTGATCACCGAGCTGCTGAAGCTGCAGGAGACACTGGAGGGCAGCAGCAGCCTGCGCATAACCACTGCCGCTTCAAAACCTCAAAGACTCAAATCAAGTGGAGTCAGATGGATGGTGGAGCGTTTTCTTTCTCCACGGCGTCTCCTCTGAGGACAGAAGGGCTTCACAGGTAACAAGCCTCCTTCACAGAAAACTGGTCAATAATCAGTCCCACTGCACAATGATGCATCTAAAAATAATGATCACACAAAAACAACACATTAGAGAGACAGAAGGTCTTTGCTGGCCCTGCAGTGTCTTTTCTGTCAGGTACAGTGCATAGTCCTCTGCATTACCAGTGTTGATGCCAATATATGATGGGGGGGGGGGGGGGGGGGGGGGGGAATTAGCTTCACAATGGTAGCACAGACACAATTATTAAAACACCAACAACAGCTCTGCACCAGACTCTGTTATAATCTCAGATAAATGATATTTTTAATAACAAGACCATCTCCGATGTAACTGTCAGCTTCCTGCAAGGGCTGTTTACAGCTGTTACCATGGATACGACATGTGCATGAAGCAAACCAGAGTGGCCTTAAGTGTTTTGGTGAGGCGATGGGGCACAGGTGAAAAACACCGGGGAGAAGAAGAAAAAATGTTTTTTTCTTCCGTTTTGCCAAATGTAAGACTGCAGAAATATTGTCTGAGATCAGTCAGGCCATTTGCACATGTGACTAGTACGTTAAATAATGTCATATTTATTCCACGTATTTATTACTGAATGAACCGCATATAACTGCAACTGCATAAGAACGCCAACATCTGCTTCAGGAGGGTGTTTGGGTCTTAAAACACAGGGCTTTTAAGGGGGGGGGGGGGGGGGGCGGAGTTAATCACTTGGGAGAAGTTAAGGAGAAAACACAACAGTATAGATAGATAGTTAGATGGATAGATGGATAGATAGATGGATAGATAGTTAGATGGATAGATAGATAGATAGTTAGATGGATAGATAGATGGATAGATGGATAGATAGATAGATGGATAGATAGTTAGATGGATAGATAGATAGATAGTTAGATGGATAGATGGATAGATAGATGGATAGATAGATAGATGGATAGATAGTTAGATGGATAGATAGATAGATAGTTAGATGGATAGATAGATAGATAGTTAGATGGATAGATGGATAGATGGATAGATGGATAGATAGTTAGATGGATAGATAGATAGATAGTTAGATGGATAGATAGATAGATAGATAGATAGATAGATAGATAGATAGATAGATAGATAGATAGATAGATAGATAGATAGATGGATAGATGGATAGATAGTTAGATGGATAGATAGATAGATAGATGGATAGATGGATAGATGGATAGATAGATAAATAGATATTTATTGATCCCAATAAATTGGAAAGATTACAGTGTTGCAGCAGCGAAATCAGTCACGTAGCACAGAATATAGATGAAATTATAATAGGAATAAAATACAAGAACAAACATTTTAATACATGTAAGAGTTGAGAATACAAAACTGTGCAACTGCTTAAATAGCATGATAATTATAAATAGACCAATTGTGCAGGTTACACTTAGAGAAGCGTTGCGGTGTCTCAGAGTCTTAGTTTTTCACCCAGGAAACGAGGGTTCATGTCTCGGGAGTTCCACTTAGAGCAACACTAGAGACGTTTTTGTACCTTAAAATGATGTTTCCAACATTGTTTCAGTGGTTCATCAACGCGTAACAGGTCTCACAGCCCAATGGTCCCATGGGTTAGGGTTAGGTGCCTAATTTTGGAGAAAAAAAATCTTAGTACTGTGGGTAAATAGGACTTAATTTTGAAAGAAATCTTAGAAATCTGGGAACATAAGGCTGTAAGAACATAGGGCTTACTTTACAGTGAAAAACTAAATCTTTAGATCTGGGGGATTATAGGGCGGGGGGGAGGGGGGGGGTGGGGGGACCACGGGTTGCCCAAACAAGGAATTGCTTTGTTAAAAATGCAAAATTGTGTTTGGGAATGTTGAGGTTCTCCCTCAAACTTTCTAATCTTTTCCAGTCTGGAAAAACTGTTTGAGAAAGTCATGAAAAGTAACTCCACCACACACTAATTAGTTCTGTACCAACCCCCGAAAAATAGGTGACCTTATCCTGCTAAAAAAAACAAACAAAAAAAAAAAAAAAAAAAAAAGGGACGGCCAGCGGCGACATTCACCGCCAGGTAAAATCACGGCATGTGACAGGTGGCTGAGAGACAGAACAGATAGGCAAACACACACACACACACACACACACACACACACACACACACACACACACACACACACAGCTGAGGAGACTGTCCAACTGCACCAGATCCGGCTTGCTGCCTGGAACGGCGTTGATGCTAACGGCTGCTACGTTCCACAGATGTGCTGTTAGTGTTGGTCTCAAACCGTCTGATCAGCTCGTAACATTAACTTCAGCTGGAGGGAGGAACGCTGCCTTCACATTTCCTTCCTTCCTTCCATCCATCCATCTTCTAAACCACTTATTCTGTTCTTCATAACCCAATATATCAGCCTTGAGGCCAGATTTGAACCCCTACCATTTGGAACATTTGGAAATATTCTAAATGTCCATCATTTTGCACACATTTCCTAAACATCCAGCCTGCCAGATGTGGTATCTTTAGAAACCTTGTGATGTCTACTAACACTTTAAATAAAGTTGTATGGGTTTGAACAGAGTTTGAGAGCAAAGCATGACTTTGAACTGACTCTCTGAAGTGTGGGATAGTGCTGGGAGGCAATTAGCTTAGCATAAAGGCACATTTATACTTCCGTAGTTCCCTTTAAAACAGTGGTTTTAACTAACTAATCATATTTTTATCTAAATAAAAAGTTCAAGCTAAAGTCCGCTTGTGTAAGGGAAAAAACAAGTGATATACAACATTTTAATTAATGAGCTTCAGTTGGATATTCTGAACTTTAGAAAAGATTTTAAAATGTCCAACTAGTCAAAATTGCTATGAGACCAATGAGACTTCTCTGTTGTCTTTACGTTTTGTCAGTTTGGTTTTGCAAACAACTATCATTTTTAATTTTTTGCTATGTATATTTCCTTTCTCACATTTTCCTGGTGTGGTACATGTAAACTGAAATATTCCCATGCACCTTCCTCTGCCTTTATGTGCCGAATAGAGCCAAGAATCTGCAGTTTTTTTCGGCTGCCAAGTCCTTCACCAGGTGATTTGACCGATAAACACTCATTCAGCCTCAGAGGAAGAACCGACTTAGCTGTGTTTCAAATACTCCTTTCACTCAACACAGAAAGCCGGCTTTGTGTCGGCTTCGGGAGTCTGTTCTGGTCTTTTTGGTGGTCGTACACAAAGAACCAAAGCTGGAGATAAACCAGCATCAAAACACAGCTCTTTATATCTGTTTGTGAGTGTCTGGAGTCACAGAAATGAGGAGAATGTTTGAATAAAACACAACAAAAGTCAAGTTAAACCTCGAAGGAATGAAAGGACGAGGAGAGCAACAGGATGACGAAATCCCGGCCACAACGCCATGTCTAGCTTTTTGAATTAACATGTTTTTATTCATCTATATTCCAGCGTTCACAGAGCAGATAAACGTTTGTTTGCTCCCCAGGCCTCCGCAGTGGAGAGTGTGTGTGAGAGGCCCAGATGGGCTTTTTTTCAGATGTGAGTTCAGAGGCTGTAAAGCTCAGTGACAGAGCAGACTGTGGTCAAACACCAGCAGCTAGCAGGCAATTTACTCCACACCAAACATTTATTAGAGTCTAAGCTGCTGCTGCTGATGGAGGTTTATCTTCCAGGTTCACTTCTCTCTCTCCCTCTCTGATCCTCTGCTCAGTCCTCTTTCCTTTTTTTTGTTGTCTCTTTTAATCCCTCTCTGCTTATTTGAAGCATCGGCTTTTTTTCTTCTCCTCCAAAACGATTTTACACAACTGTATTCCACACGGCTGACGTTATTTTTCTCATCTTATTTTGGGGTGTAGTGCTTAACCATGCCTGATCATCAGACTGGATTTGCATTTCATTACATTGCTCAGTCAGACACATCCATCCCGTTGACTTTTCACCACTCTCTGTGGTAGCAGTCGTTGATAATTGTCGTGTTTATTGTAGAAATATGTTGTTTTAAGAGTTGGCGTTTCTGTTGATTCTCTGAACCAGAGATGGAGAGGAACAGTCGTTCCAGAAAAGACAAAGTGGTGATTTGCTGGATGGCCAATAGGACGTTGAACATGTCTTCAAATCATTGGCAATAATTTGCAGAATCTAGACGAGGTTTAGTGAGTAGCATGTAAGGGTTTCACAGACCTCATTTAGATAAAGGATCAATGTGACAGGCAGATTAGACTGACATTAGACCCTTTGCCCCTAAACTCACCCTGCAACAGGGGGATGAACAGGCGGGATAGCATGTTGCCAAGGGGGTTGTATTTTTGTCATTCTCCTTACAAGGGGGGGGGGGGG
>NC_048416.1:28167017-28175513 GCF_013103735.1 Etheostoma cragini
TGTGTGTGTGTGTGTGTGTGTGTGTGTGTGTGTGTGTGTGTGTGTGTGTGTGTGTGTGTGTGTGTATGCATGTTGTCAGAAATCCCATTAATACAACAGTATAACCAGAGGGAGAGAAATTGAAACTCCAAACTCCCAAAGTTGAAATAGTACACACTTCTTTTCAAAGCCCAGCCCCAAATGAAAGAGCATATTATATAATAGGTGAAAACACAACTTCAGCTAAATCCATACCAGAAAATTACAGTTGCAGACCCTGTTCAGGTGACCAGATTCTCTCATTTATTTGATTAAAAGTGTATGTTTGTTGGTCCCATGTAGCAGTAAAGAGGAAACAGGTTGACTGTGCGGCTGTTTTTGGAAAAACATTTGGATTTGACTCCTCATTTTGGATCAGTCCATCCTTTGTGGAGGAGGAGATTTCCAAGCGCTGACCAGACACCAGAATTTGATTTGGACAAACTGGGAGCCTTAATAAAAATGCCCAGTTTGGGACGTCAGAAGATGGAGAGAACAGTTGGTTTGGGTATTTGGTCCCAAAATAAGTGGTGATGCGCTCCCTAGCCAAAAGAATGCGGACGCACACATTTTATGTCCATATGTAACATGTTTTTCTAAAATCATGGGCATTAATATTCTGCTCTAACAGCCTCCACTCTGGTTTCCAATCATGTTGGAACCTGCTGCAGGGAAGTAGTCCTATTTGAGACTGTCATCCCCCAAAAAACGCTCCCACAAGTTCAAGTAGCAATTATGACCTATATTTACATTTTTAGTGGCAGCTCCCTCTAGTATTCGTAGTAATTATGATGGAACAAAGGAGGATGTAAGGTGATGAAATATAACAAACGACGGACTTGATCCCCCCTCTCCCGAGTTAAAATGTCTTGAATTTGTTTGACCTATCCACTTGAAGTTAAAAGTTTGTAACGGGGAGTTTTTTTTTCGTTTACTCTTTCAGCGTCACATAAAATGTGATTTTAACCCAATAAACCATGTTTTCTAAACCTAATCAAGTAGTTTTGGTGCCTAAACTTAACCAAACTGCGACCGTTTCACAACGCTAACAGCGTTCAAAACCGCAACCCAGAAGCCCAAATGTGCGAATCGCTCCTGTGAGTCCTATTAGAGGGTAAGAACAATCCCCCCATAACGTTGTATGGCTTGACGGACTTATATAAGAAACAATAAGACACAAGAGCATCAGTGAGGTCCAACAGTGAGGTTGGTGATCCAGTCTAGGTAACAGTCGGGGTCCCAGTTCATTGCACCGGTGTTGGATGCAGTTAAGATCCGGAATCTGCACAGACCAGTTAAGTTCTTCCACATCAAACTGGGAAAACCATTTCCTTATGGAGCTGGCTTTGTCCACAGGGGGATTATCATGTTGAAACAGGGAGAAGATGAACAAAAACTGCTGACCCAAAGTTGGATAAACCCATTTGAATAACCCAAACCATGACCTTTTCCAAAACTTGTTTGGATGCCTAATCCAAACGGCGACCTAATTGTATTAAAGGGTAGTAATAATCAATCATATCTTACTTATAATCTTCTTTGAAAGACTTGTTGCTTTAAGTTTCACAACTGTTGGATCACTAATATTGTCCTGGAAAAAGGAAGCGTGTCCTGTCACTTCCCAACTCTATACTTGAATGGACTTTGTGTTGTAAGGTATATTACAAATTGCATCCTCAAGGGTCCACTATAGGATTTCAACCTATTATAGTTGAGTCTTATCTTTTGCCACTAGATAGATGTGATATTGGATCTGATATGGGACGAATGAACTGAAAGATTTATACAATGTTTTGTGTTTTTGATGAGAGGCTTGAGATTTTTCTGCCAATAAGACACCTTTGAATTGAAAATCAAATAAGAAAATCGAGAGCGTTGTGCAGATATAATCGTGTCCCTGTTTTTTATTAGCTGATGGATCTACC
The DNA here is from genome assembly GCF_013103735.1 of Etheostoma cragini. Lineage (NCBI taxonomy): Eukaryota > Metazoa > Chordata > Actinopteri > Perciformes > Percidae > Etheostoma > Etheostoma cragini. The sequence goes on from NC_048416.1 coordinate 28,168,961, forward strand.
GTCGGGCCGCACCAGTGGTTTAACCTCCTAATCAGGTATCGCCTCTCTCGCCCTGCTGCTACTGCTTCAATTAAGGCTGAGAGGCTGAGAGAGAGAGAGAGAGAGAGAAATAATGAAAGATGGTGGAGGATATGCGGGAAAATGAAAGTGGTCGACAGAGACTGATGTATGGAGAGATGCATACGTATATGAAAGCCCTAACAGAAGATAAAAAGCGATGGAAGGAGACCTGGAGGATGAGATTATTGTTTATTCCTTTGTGTTTTTTTTGTTTGTATTTTGCTGTTTTTATACTTGTATATCCTTCTAATGTTGTATTTAATCCGTCTGTTAAGCTGTATCTGCTATTTTTGTATACCGATATTTTTTTTTGTGTTGGAATTCTTACTGTTTTTGTCTCTTTTAACAAATGTATGTTTAAATTTAAATGGACTGTTCTTACATAGCGTTTTTCTAGTCTTAACGACTTTTCAAAGCGCTTTTACATAGTACAGGAACCATTCACACACAATTCATACACTGTGGCCGGGTTCAGTGTCTTGCCCAAGGACACTTTGACATGGAACTGCAGGGCCAGGAATCAAACCCCCAACCTTACGATTGGCACACTGAGCCACAGCCGTTTACACTCATTACGTACAGTTGATTGCCAGTTGCTTTTTATCCAAGGTCTCATTTCCTGTTATCGGAATAACAGATTTTACACAACACATTTCAGTCAGCTTACAGGACTTTTTCCTTTGTAATAAAGCATATCCACAACAACAAGTATGACATTCCTATGAAATGATGGCGACTATGGGCTGGTCATATGACAGAGTAGTGGTTGTTCCAGTTACATTTAGCAGAGAAAAGGTTACTTTGAGCCAGGTACAAGGCACCGTGATGTACATTTGTTTCAGCTGCCGTTGCAATTAAGTTTAGCCAACAAACGCTCAGGGTCTTGCAGCAGGGACAGTTAAGTTTAGGCACCAAAAAAAAAAAAGTTAACATTAGAAAAATTATTTTGGTTTGGGTTAAAACACCAGTCCACCCTTGGCGCCTGGGTAGCTCATCTGGTAGAGCCCCCTTTCAAGTCTAACTTGCCCTATCATCAATAAATCCCTAAAAATGCCCCAACACAGTCCATCTTAAAACACAGGCCCCCTTTAAGTAGGACTCTCAGGACACAAATACCCATTTCTTGGGTAAAGTCTTCTCCTTAACTTCTTCCAGGACATGAACTGCGTTCTCTCGCTTGAAAACCTTGTGTTTTACGACCCAAACATTCCCTGCGACCTGCTCCATGCTCGAATGTTTATGCTCCTACACAGGGCCAGTCAATGTGGTGCTGACAGTAATACGACGTGGAATACAATCAAATTATCATTTGCATTACTTTTTGCAGCTATATGTACGAATCGGTTCATGAACTAGACTCTGTTCTGTGCTCAACCTCAGTCAAGTTCACGACGATTGAAGCAACTCTTATAAAATCTTCTGCTGATTAAAATGTCGACTCTTTCTTGAGGTAAATGTGTCTCAGGTGGTAGAGCGGTTACCTAGCGATGGCCAAATGAAGCTTGATGAACCAGTGTCTTTATTTTCGTAGTCTACTGGATGGCGCTCTCTGTCATAGGTTGAATATATAGGGGATTGCAATGCCTTAGGCCTAGCTCTCAAAACCAAGAGCGCCATCTAGTGGGCTCAGAAAATAAAGACACTGGTTCACAAAGCTTCATTTGGTCATCTCTACGGATGCCTGCCAATCAGAAGTTTGGGGGTTTTATTGCTTGCCCTGCAGTCCCATGTTAAAGCCTCCCTGGGCAAGACACTGAACCCTGAGTTGCTCCTGATGCTGCGTCATCAGAGTGTAAATTTGGGTCAATGTACTGTAAATCTTGTCAGCAGGTGGCCTCTTGTGTGGCATCCTCGGCCACATGAATGTGTGCGAATGGTTCTTGCACTATGTAAAATCGCTTGGAGTAGTTATGACTAGAAAAGCGCTACAGAAATACAGTCAATTTACCACTGTCATCACATCTGTCATGTGATGCCAAACATCTCAACATGTCAGTGTCATGCCAATTCTTAAAACAGACAACAGACACGTCACAGAACTTGGACACAATGGCAGAGGTCCAGATCGTGTGGGTTCGCCCCCATCCACAGATCCTTCAGCTTTTCTGTGAAGTTGTTCAGCAGCTGTCCTAAACTGCAGCGGTGACCCAGCTTTGGAAATGACTGTGTTCTTCCCTTTAATTACGTCTCTGTAATGGATCCACCTGAGCGAGTTGAGCGCCGGCTGTGCTTTGCTGCAGGCAGGAGACTCCATCTTGGTTTAATGGGGATTTTGTCATTCAGGCCTGCAGCTCCCTCATGCAACCTGCGAGTACTTATCAGGCTTGCTTTACTTTCCTCCTTCACTACAACTTTCTTTATTTTCTCTCTCTTATTTCACCTTCCTCTCCGACTCTACCTGGGATTATCACCTGCTCATTATTTCCCTCTGCCTCACTTTCCAGCGTTCTTACTTGGTCTTGTTCATTTCAATTATTAGTTCTCGCCATCTGGCTATCGTTTATTCATTCTCCTATTTCTCCCTTAGCTTCTTTTTTCCTAGGTTTAATTTTTTATTTTTTTGGTTTTTACCAAGACCCCATTAACAAGGTTTTGCTTCGCCTTGCTAAACAGTCGACGTCCGACCCCAGTCGATCCCTGGAGACTGTCAGTTAATGCAAGAGTGGTTGTCAGTCAATATTGGAGATTTCCAGCATTTGTCAATGTGGTAAACCTTTGGGAGAGCATGTAAAGAGAGGAGAAATGGATGATGTAGCCTACAGCTGCGGGTCAACTACAGCTGTGTTTCACACTGTGATAAATGCTAATCACAGCTTGAGACAGGGTGCACAGTTAGGTGGTGAAAAACTTAATTTGGAAGAAGTTAAAAGTTTGGATAGAAGTTGAAGTTTGAAATGGTTAAAATATGGTTTCAGCTTGGAGGGAAGTAAGAAGGTGAAGATTTAAATGAAAAACAAATCATTATCTGTGAGAAAGTGTGTTTAGCACAGATTCAGAGAAATGCATCCAAAGTGATTAAAAAACAATGAGACGAAGCGAAGGCTTGAAGATTTGGATGGACAGTATCGGATGCAGTTGAAGGTTTGGCATCTAGTTGGGACGCAAGATGTGCATAATAGTTGACATTAGTGTTTTATGAAGTGCAAATTTGAAGATCAATGTGGAAGAAATGGAAGGTTTTGATGACAATTTTGGAGGGAAAATGTGAAAGACGCATTTGGATGACACGTTTGAAAGTATTGTAACTTTAGGTTGAAGTGACGTTTAATAGAAAAGTGATGGTCTGACTGAACATTTGGATTTGGACCAGGGTTGGACTTGTCAAACTAACAATGAACTGTAATTTTGAAATTAACTGAATTTTACGGACCTACTGTATGTCTTTGACGTCAATTTACGTCCTTATTTTAGTAGTTTTACGTGAGCCATTTTAAAATGATCCCTTACATTTTACTAACCCTAATTATGTATGTTTGTTTACCAAACTTGACTAGTTCTGTTTTTACAAAGTTTACTACCTTAAACTCAAGTTTAGGCACCAAAAGATAATATGTATGTTTGCAAGTGTTGGCTAACCTAGATGACAGCTAACTCCAACAAAGTGCCTGAAGCTATAAGAGAAAAAGATATTAAAGCATGCCAAGGGATTATTTTAGCACCCACCAGAGGAGTTACCAACTTAGATGTTAGTAAGCTAATGTTAGCTATGTGTTAGCAAAGAAAAGCACGTTCCACTATACCATAAGTTGAATACTGTGTACATAATGCAGCATTAGCTTAATTTACAGACTTGTCACCTGTCTACTATAACACAAAATTTCTTGATGACGTCCACGCTCCACCCTCAACCTTTAGCCATCTGACCTTTAGCCATGACTCAGTGAGTACACTGTCACACTATCTTACTTACTATTCGGCTAAGCGGCAGTGCTAGGCAGGGCTGTAGTCAAGACCACCTTTTCGAGTCCAAGACAAGTGCAAGACCAGGACTAGTTGAGTCCAAGTCAAGACGGAGTCCGAAGAGGTTTGAGTCAAGAGTCAAGACCGAGTCCAGGACAGAAAAAAGGTCTTATGCATGACAGTATCAAGACAATCATTTTGTGTTTCACTTTTTCTCCAATGTTATTGTCAACATAATAAAGACACCTGGACTCGGTCCAGACCAAAAGCCATATCTGGCAAGACCAGTGGCCGAGACCGAGACAAGTCCGAGCCCAAATACTAGCAAGTCCCAGACACGTTCGAGACCATAGAAAACCGGTCTCGAGTCCAAGACCAGACTCAAGTACCTCAGCCCTGGTATTAGGGGCTGGTATATACATGTCGTGAAGGGGGGTGCTAGGACGGGGGGTTTCTGGCTGGCTGTGGTGGGCTTGTCTGGGTCTCAAAAGTCCAGGACTGATTTTTTAACCCAGTCCAAACCAGGGGGTTTCAAAGAAGACATGGATAAAAGAGCCGAAAGTTTTGAAGAAAGAATTTGGGTGAAAGTGAAGTTCCAAAAAGAGAATTTGATTAAAGAGTTTAAAGGTTTCGGATGGGCTTTGAGAGGAAGAAACTTTAAAGGTCAGGGTTTAGACGAAAAAGAAAGATTTAGATGAATGTGCAGGTGAAGGTCTGAAAAGGTTTATCCATTCAAAAATCCAGACAGAAGTGCAACTTGTTTTATTGACTGCAGCCAAACAGCCAGGAGCTGCTGCTCTGACTTCTATCAGATTTGTGCTTTCTTTCCCCCAATTGTATCAAATGTACACATCCATTTAATCTGCCCAGCAACCACAAATTACATTTTGAAGTCTGTGCTCATTGTTGTGCCTGGAAGCAGGATACCCCCCCCCCGCCCCAAACCTTGTTTACCAGGTTTACATCGATGCCATCCCGCTCCAGTCCGACCACTGTAATAGGACTCAATACTTCAAGCCTCTGGCCACTCAACCAATACACTGAGTTACTGAGTGGGTTGCGGTGTGATAATAACAGCCAAAGGTAATGTGCATGCAAGTGTAAATGTTAGAGAGAGTGTGTGTGTGTGTGTGTGTGTGTGTGTGTGTGTGTGTTTGGGGTGAAATCTATATTTCTGTTTGGCTGGTCGAGCCGCCAACAGCAGCAGATTGATGCCAGAAATCGGTGGATGGTCGGCCGCATCTGGACTCAAAACAAACCCACGGAGGTGCATGGTTACGACATGGCCCTGGGTATTAATGATTAGAAAAGACCCAATTACACTGTACTTCTGTGTGTGTGTGTGTGTGTGTATGTGTGTGTTAACATCTAGAAGGGAAAGGATAAATACATTCATCCGAAAGTCTAAAATAAGCTTGCCATCATCCCACGTTGCTGTGATGATTAACAAGCTCATTTCACCTTCTAAGAGCGTCACTGTGTGGTATTTTGTAGCATTGTTTAATATTTTGCACTGCATGCCAAGCTGGTGCTGTGAGTGGTGAAATATCATCACATAAGTCATCACATACATGAGTTATTTAGGTAAATTTTCAGCATCACCGATATTTGTAAAAAGGTTGTAAGAGGTTGTACCAGAATATATTTTTTTTAATTTTCTAAAAACACCATATTTTTGTTGTCCTGCACATTGCTGCAGAGTGAGACATCTCACTCCTGTTCCATCTTTGTTGGGAGTTATACATGCGCAGGTAAGGACTACTAGCCAGTCAGAAGCAGAGGATGAGGGCCCTGACAGTACCTAGGTAAGGACTACTAGCCAGTCAGAAGCAGAGGATGAGGGCCCTGACAGTAGCTAGGTAAGGACTACTAGCCAGTCAGAAGCAGAGGATGAGGGCCCTGACAGTACCTAGGTAAGGACTACTAACCAGTCAGAAGCAGAGTATGAGGGCCCTGACAGAACCTAGGTAAGGACTACTAGCCAGTCAGGAGCAGAGTATGAGGGCCCTGACAGTACCTAGGTAAGGACTACTAGCCAGTCAGAAGCAGAGTATGAGGCCCTGACAGTACCTAGGTAAGGACTACTAGCCAGTCAGAAGCAGAGTATGACAAGCAAGCAGTGATCCAAAACAAACCCGCTGCAGCCGGTAACCATGGCTACGACTCAGCCGCACATGTTCGAACCCGAGTCTGATCCCGAAACACCGGCAGGACAGAGGAACAGACAGTTTTATTTTTTAAGACATGCTAGAAATCCCCTCTAGGTTTGGTTATGGACGACTCCGAAGGTGTGTAGCTCACGACAGGCCGCGGTACGCAGCAAAACACCTGTTTTCTTTAATGAAAATTACGTTTTTTGTCAAAGGAGTGTGTTGGCTTTGAAGACGTCTTGTGTTGTCTTCCCCTCAACCAAAAAGACACATTTTGGTCACTTTTTTCAACATTAGCATTGCTTTTTCAATGCTTTAGGTGCTTTTTAGGATGTTTAGGAGGTTTTTGATAACCCTAAACCTAACCCTAACCCCCTAACCCTAACCTTAACCATCAAACCTAAATGCCTAACCTTAACCCTCACCCTAACCCTAACCTTAAC
>NC_048416.1:28175613-28179254 GCF_013103735.1 Etheostoma cragini
ACCAGCATTTTGTCCCCACAAAGCTGTCAGGACCCCATAAGTATACTGTATTCACAGTTTTTGGTCCCCACAAATGTATTTAAACCTGGCCCACACACACACACACACACACACACACACACACACACACACACACACACACACACAGACACGTACACACCTATAGATACAACAGTGTCATCAGGGGACTTAAAGGCCTTCCTACAGTAACGGGTATAAATATACAGCAGTACGCCGGGACAGATGAGTCCATCCGGACGGCGTGTTGACTGACAGCGGCGCCGCCGGCCCTCTTCCCCGGTCGCGGGGATGCCCTCTGCTTCTGACGCCGTTTGAAGATCCTCTCCTCAGTTCGGCAGGAAGATGAAGGAGAGCCGGTCTGCCAGCGGAGCCTCGCCGCCTCAGGCGTCTTGTCGGAGAATTTGTTTTGTTTTTCCACCTCACTCCTCTTCCTCTCTACTCCTTCTTCGTTTTCACCCGTCTGCAGAAATAGATACAAGCTCAGTGGGGTTTGGTGGTGCAGGAAAACACCGGAATATCAAAACTATCAAGGATCAGTGGGGCTTTATGCTTTAGTAAGCTCCTCTGCTGCTTCGGTCTGTGTGTGTGTGTGTGTGTGTGTGTGTGTGTGTCTGTGTGTGTGTGAGAGTGTGTGTGTGTGTTGTAGAATGAAAAAGGAGGAAACCTTGGTTTTTCTGCATGAAGTGCTAATACACTCAACTCAAAAGTGATCTTACTTGAAGACTCTGCAACACGCCGACTAATTAACATCACACAATTAACATGTCAGCCTACTGCTCTACCCCGTCTGAATGATGCATTTCTTTAATTTTGGCCACTTAACAGCAAAAAACTATTTCATCCCTGGCCTAATGTTGATAAAGTTGATGTTAGCAGTTGTTATTGTCATTATCTAGCATGGTGTACATCAGGAAATAATCAAAAAGCTGCATTTTTGTTCGTGTATAGCCCATAATACATAATTAATATGAAATATTTCTGTATTTGGTGTAATACTGGTGGGAATGCAGTCCAGTTAGTGTTAACAGTTTGTTTAATAAGTTCATAATGATATATGTATCTATATACACACACACACACACACACACACACACACACACACACACACACACACTGTACATATGTATATAGAGTATATATTTATATGTATTATACAGTATATATGCAGTATATATTGTTAAAAACAATTCTCAATTGAAAATATGATTCACAGTATGTTCATTTTGTTGCTTTTATCCACGTCACTATTTCCGACGTTTTTATCATTATTTTTCATTTAATTTTGACATTTTTGTGGAATTTTCCCTGCGTTTTTGTAGCTTTTTCTGAGCTTAATATCACTTTTTTTAACACTTTTTTTTTTTTTTTATATGCTATGAGATTAAATAAAACTCCCAAATTCAACAAAAGTAGCAAACTGATCATTTATGTAACTTGTGGAGAGCGTTGTGGAGAACCGTCCACGTTGCTTTTCGTTGTGGAAAATGTGGTCCAAAAAAAACCAAATATGTGATATGGAAACTTCATGAAAATTGATCAAATTTGACCCGAGGACAACCGGAGGGTTACGGGGCGTGCGCCCGTGAGAAGATATAAATGGACGTCAATGGTGTGACAAGAATCAGCATTACTGATCTTTAACCCTTGTGTGGTATTCGGGTCAAACTGACCCATTTTTCATTTTAAGAAGAAGAAAAATGTTTACAAGTTACATTTTTCTAACTGAAAATCAACAGCCTTTCCTTATTTTCTGTAATAAACATGTATGCCTGACTCAATTCAGAACATTATTCCGGATATGATCACTTATGTTTTTCCATGGTGGATTTTTAACATGAATTATACCCTTATGATAAAAAACTAATCCCATTTCCATTTAATTGTGTGCTAGTAGAGACTGATTGCATTCCCTAAACCTGTATGACATCTCAGTTGTTTGAAATTGAGATAAAGAAAATAATCAAAATAGTCAATTTGACCCGAGGCACACGAGAGGGACCCGAAGAGAAGACAACACAAGGGTTAAAATAAGTGAAGGAAGCACTTGTTTAATAAATTGAACCTCTCACCCCTGGGTGCAGGTTCTGCAAAAGGAAGGTTCCTGAAGGCAACACTGAACTTGCGATTGTGCCATTGGACATGTTGTCTTCTGAGGAGTCTCATTGCTGAGTTAATACCCCTTCACATCACACCTCGCCTCTTGAAGCTTATGCTATCAGAGACAGAGAGCATCTGTTGGAAACCACCCGGCGGACCTTCCACCTCTTGGCATTCTTCTCACCCGCTCAGCCGTTCGCAGGCTATTAGAGCGCTGGCGCCGGCGGTGGAGAGCGAGACGCCAAACTCATTTCACAGGTTAATTAGAACAAAGGGATCAGCCTTTTCAGCGGGCGAGAGGCTTTCGATTATTGAAAGGTTGTGGCTCGCTCTCCTCCCTGGGGGGGGGGGGGGGGGGGGGGGGGGGGGGGTGGAGGACATTGGGCTACGTCACGGCTAAATGCCACCTATCAATCGCCCGATCGCGCCGGCCGGCCGGCATTAGCGCGCCGTGATGGAGAAGTAAGCTTTCTGTAACCATCCTCGGGCAAATGCAGAGCGAGGATGTTAATGTGCTGCATGTATGTACGCGGGAAATGAAATGACAAGTTGGGTCGACTTTTTGAAATGAGAGTGACCAGGCAGACCGGAGGAGTTGATGGTTAACTCGTTCTTTGGGTGGTTTTGGTGCAGGAGATTATATTGTTGTATATGCAGAACATGCGGAAGCAGCTTTTTGCATCACAGTTGTGGAATAAACTTCCAAAACACTTACGCTCTGCCCCAATCCTGCTCTTTTCAAATCAAGACCTCTAAATGACCTTTTCCTAAGGTCATTTAGAGGTCATCTCCTGCAGCACTATGCTTTTTAAGACTTTGAAATTCGCTTTTCATTTGGCCTAACCCAAATAACATGGTCGATTCCACACAACGCTCTTTGGGGTGATATTGGTGGGTAATTTTGGGGTGTCTGAGAAAAAAGAAATTGAAGTTGTTTCCCAATAGTATTGAGTAAAAGTTGACATATTCCAGTCTGTGATTATCATCAACATCCATTCCTTTAATTTTAGTCTAAAAAATTCCTAATTTCTGCTTTTTTAACTCAAACATTAGGTATAATGTCCAAAAAATTTGGTTTATAAATTGTAAAACTAAAGTTAATAAGTTAGTGTTATGTAATGTTTAAAATGTCAAAAAAGTGACAAACATTGAAAAAAATGTCAAAAGTGTTTAAAAAAAAAGGGACAAAATGTAAGAAAAAGATAAAAGAAAACGATAAATTGTCAACGAAATTTTAGATTTTCATTTTGACGGAAAGACAACACAAGGGTTAATTTGCTTGTGTTTTATTCTATTTGTGTTTTCTCCTTTTGTCCTCATGTTGTCCTCATGTTGTCCTCATGTTGTCTTCATGTTGTCCTCATGTTGTCCTCATGTTGTCTTCATGTTGTCTTCATTTTGTCTTCATTTTGTCTTCATGTTGTCTTCATGTTGTCCTCATGTTGTCCTCATGTTTTCTTCATGTTGTCTTCATTTTGTCTTCATTTTGTCTTCATGTTGTCCTCATGTTGTCCTCATGTTGT
>NC_048416.1:28179354-28182312 GCF_013103735.1 Etheostoma cragini
TTTTTGAAATAGTATTGAGTAAAAGTTGACATATTCCAGTCTGTGATTATCATCAACATCCATTCCTTTATTTTTAGTTTCAAAAATTCCTAATTTCTGCTTTCTAACTCAAACATTAAGCATAATTTCCTATAAATGAGGTTTATTGACCATAAATTTAGTGTTACGCAGTGTTAAAAATGTCAAAAAAAGTGACAAACATTGACACAAAAACTTTAAAAGTGTTGAAAAACGGGCCAAAATGTAAGAAAATGATAAAAAAAAAAAAAAATGTTGATTTTCGTTTCAACGGGAAGACAACACGAGGGTTAATTAGCTTGCGTTGCGTCCATTAGTGTTTTCTTACGTTGCCGAGCCTTCGCCCCCCGTCGGCCTCCGTAATAAACCAACCCGGCAACGCACCCCCGATCCATACCGTCTGACAGGTCGACGTCCTTGGTCGCTTGTCATTGATCGTCTTCAGCCGGCTAAAGGTCGGGGGTTCACTTCCACCGGTCCCTGGCTCGCTGCATAAAAACCCCAGAAGTTCTCCCGTCATCACAACAGATTCTTTCAAAATGGAGGAGGAAGGAGACTGAGAATGTGACCCTGATCCAGACCTCCAGACTCTAACTGCACGTCCTCTGAATCTCAATAACACACCGACACATCTGCTCCCTCTCAGGGCTTTTAAAAGCTTCCCCCATATATTCACAGAAGGAGTTTCTCTTGTTAGCGCTCTCTGTATTTTTTTTACCCCGGCCCCTCATGAGCTCTTAAACGTGGAGAACCAAGGAAAGAATTGAAAGGCAGGGAAGTGATTCAGGTCTACGTCTCTGCTGGCCTTTGGCTTGGAGAGACAATGATTGAGTCCAGTAGAGGAGATGCAGTCTCACATCCAGGGCTTTTACTCACACTGAATACACAAAACAGATTCAGAAAAACACATTACACGGGGCAACAGAATCTCTTTTGATTAATAGAAACACGGGCCATGGTCTCGTGTCGACACACGTGTGTGCTGGTCTTAAGTCTGTAGCCGAAGTGGGTTTGTACAGAAGGGGCCGACACCTTTTAAAGGAGAAGCCTGGTGATATTCTGTGTTTTTAAAAGTAACAAATCACAGAAAAATCCCAAATGTATCGACCTGCCTAACACGTGCTGTGTGTGTGTGTGTGTGTGCGTCAAAGCTTGATATCTCGTCTTCCTCTGTGCCGTAGACCTTTATCGTTGTTTAACCACATCCCTCTGTCGCCCTGGGTGACACGTTTCAGTCCTTCCAGGAAAAATTTGAGTTTTTTTTGTGACTGTTGCGGGCAGAAATCCTTCATTTTTCACGTTTTCTTTAAAAAAAATGCGATGGAATGTGCAGGATGTTTATACAATTGCATGCAATGAAATTGCAGTTTGATGAAAAAGAGACTGTCTTGTCGCGTAATTACGTCACTTCATGACGTTCCCATGGCAACAGAGGAAAACGGCTGCTCCTGTGTAAAGTAAATAGAAGATCTTTCAAGATTTTTGTAAATTTTTTTTGCAACAAAAATTCAGATTAGATTAGATTAGATTATACTTTATTCATCCCACAACGGGGAAATTTCCTTCTTACAGCAGTGGCATTTTCTTCAATAACAGCAAAAAACTAACAAAAACACACAAACAAGTAAACACACAAGAAATACAGGCAAACAATAGACAATGATGACATGGTAGACTGAAAGTCAGCAAAATGGAGTCAAATACAGGTATTTTAAAGTGTGGTTTTGGTTATGAAATCATGCGAGCCCTGCATTATTTTGCGAGGAAATTGGCAATTTATAAGGCAAATTTTAAAAAATGAATTCCCCCGCATAAATACGCAGACTTTGTCTGATTGTGCATTGAATTAGGTGATCGCATTATCATGTTTTTCTGGAGGGATTGATGCTAAGAAACTACAGTGACCAGCTGCACCTTTTAACTCTCATGGTATTTAGTAAAAGATTAAACCCGCAGGGGGTTAACCTTTTGACAAATATACAGAAAATATGAAGACTAAATTCATTCACAACACAGCACTCCCAAGCATGACTACTCCAACAACTGACTCCCGCCATAAACAAAACAATACAAAGAATAATACAATAAAAAAATACATGCAAATAACTACACTACATGTTTGCTTGCATACCAATTACGCTGCTATTTTCAGTATGTCCATAAATGATTGACCCTTTAAAAAAAGGGAAACTATATGTTTGTGAGACATTCAAAGGTAGACTTTGTAGGGATGTAAACTTTATTTCCGATCCATATCACACAAAAACAGGGTTAGCCAAAACAGGGATGTGGTCACTTTCTGACTCAGATACCCTCCACATACAGTACATCTATACATCATGTTACGTAAAACAGCAAGTAGTGAGTGTGTGAGTTTGTAAACTTGGTGTTCAAGGTGGCTCCTCCACCTCAAATCCAGAGAGAGAGAAGCTAGAGAGTGAATTAAGTACACTACTTCATTTTGGTTTAAAAATGAATATCCATGTGGCCAGGTTGGTTCAGTGGTAGAGCAGGCGCACATCTACTGAGAGGTTTAGGCCTCGGTGCAGACGACTTCCTCCACGTCTTCCCCCTCTTTCTTGTCCTGTCCAAAATTAAAGGTGGAAAAGCCCAAACAATCTGTAGGCTACTTTGATCAGTCCAAGTGGTCACAAGTCCACAGTACTTTGGCATTTCCGAGTCCTTAAAACACACATTTGGAAACCTTGATGACCCTAAAACCCACATTTGGAAACACCGATGACCCTAAAACACATATTTGGAAACCCTGATGACCCTAAAACACACATTTGGAAACACCGATGACCCTAAAACACATATTTGGAAACACTGAGGACCCTAAAACACACATTTGGAAACACCGATGACCCTAAAACCCACATTTGGAAACCCTGATGACCCTAAAACACACCTTTGGAAACACCGATGACCCTAAAACAC
>NC_048416.1:28182345-28185077 GCF_013103735.1 Etheostoma cragini
ACACATTTGGAAACACCGATGACCCTAAAACACATATTTGGAAACACCGATGACCCTAAAACAAACATTTGGAAACCCCGATGACCCTAAAACACACATTTGGAAACACCGATGACCCTAAAACACACATTTGGAAACCCTGATGACCCTAAAACCCACATTTGGAAACATTGATGACCCTAAAACACACATTTGGAAACACTGATGACCCTAAAACACACATTTGGAAACCCTGATGACCCTAAAACCCACATTTGGAAACCCTGATGACCCTAAAACCCACATTTGGAAACATTGAAGACCCTAAAACCCACATTTGGAAACACCGATGACCCTAAAACACACATTTGGAAACACTGATGACCCGAAAACACACATTTAGAAACGCTGATGACCCTAAAACCCACATTTGGAAACCCTGATGACCCTAAAACCCACATTTGGAAACACTGAGGACCCTAAAACCCACATTTGGAAACACCGATGGCCCTAAAACACACATTTGGAAACACTGAGGACCCTAAAACACACATTTGGAAACCCTGATGACCCGAAAACACACATTTAGAAACGCTGATGACCCTAAAACCCACATTTGGAAACCCTGATGATCCTAAAACACACATTTGGAAACGCTGATGATCCTAAAACACACATTTGGAAACTATGATGACCCTTAAACACACATTTTCATCGGTTGGCTAGGCTTACTGTACCTTTCAGTAACAGATCCACGTCATCGTGGGTCCAGGCTAATAAATCCCTGCTCATACTTTTCACCGTTGTTGTTCTGTTGTCGTCTCAAAACGGCACCTAAAAATGAAACGCAGTAACGTAAATGTAGCTGACGACCGAGAGCACTGTAGAAAGCAGTGATTCATGGTGGTCATGTTCTACAGCACAAATAAACACACACAATCTGCGATTAAAAGCTGGATTGTTGAACTGTGAGGGAATGCAGCATTTCATCCTGTCTATTTCTGTGTGTCTGTGTGAGTTAGACTTAACTAAAAAGGGCTGAACGCTGTTATTGGCTGATGGTTCCAAAGTTACGGCCCAGAAACGTCCCTAACTTTCAACGATTAGAAGAAATCAGAGGACATGGGCAGCGGGCAGGGTCTTTGCAGATACAGAAACCAATACACACTTCTAGTGTGTCATAGGTGATGATTGAGAGGAATTATGTGTCTCATTTTATTTGGGATAAAAACCGCATATTATACCTTTGAGTGTTTAGCCGGGGTCAGAAAATGGGTAGCCTTGCTATGCATGAACACTTGAAGAAGAGGAAAATGACTCTCTCCAAAGGTCAGAAATACACTTAAGGACACAAATTAATATGCATCTTGGTCGTTTAATCCTTTTGAAAGAAAAAATCTCAATATTGTTTGATTATGCAAGGGAGGAAGGTGCTTCTCTGCATACAGACTGAAGGAAACAAAACTGAAGGACATGTTGGTAATTAGTAAAAGGTTGAAAGAAATTGGGCCTCAAGGTGTTCATGTTGATTTTCGACCTGCTGTATTAAAACTATGTAAATGAAATCAGACTGAGAAGCACAACAGCACGTAGGACTTGATGATAAAGAAGCAGGGCTGTAACTACCAATAGAAACCAAGAGTAAAAAACCAAAATGGAACAAATAAGAAGAAGATGCAGCTAATATTAACTAGTATTGACGGTGAGGGAGGGACATCATTTATGAAATAAGCCATATTGCAAGCTTGGTCATACTTTATATCTTCTTCATGCTACAACTAGAGCAAAATAGTACGAGAACGTTCAAACAGGACCCATCTCCCCTGAAGGAACCGGCCCTGAAAATGATGTTAATTGATGTTGCGTGTAACTTCTTCCAGACGTCTGCGGTTGGTTTCGGTCCGTCACATCCTGCAAGTTGTCATCGATTTACCGGAAAATAAGGGGAAGGATTTTAAACCAATCAGCAGCAAGACATAAATCCCTTTGCCTCGGATCAGTGCGACATGTTCTGACCAGGGACATGTTTTCTCAGAGATATCCCACAGCCTGCGAACCTCCCATCGGTCACGGCAGGATGGGGATTTCAGCCTCAGAGACCATGGCTGGCGGCGGGGTGAGGCGGCGAGTGACAGGTCGGTTTTTATGGACACCAAGCTAAACTGTTATCAGAGGTGTGATGCCCCCCCCCTTTCCACCCCACCCCAAAGCCCAACCACCAAGCTGCACATGTGCCAAGTGGATTTAAAAAAAGATATGGTTTTATAGGTGTTTTGGCACCACACGTCACCATAGAGACTGGGAGCACAATTAGCAGTGATGAGAGTGTGATGTGGGAACAGATGTGATTCTGCTGCAAGGAGAGGTGTGGTGATGGAGGGATGAATCAAAACTCCGAAAGGTAACTAGCTTCACTCAAGACTTGCATGGGAAAGTCACTAGTTTCCACAATCTTCTGAACATAGCCACGCAGAGATGCAGAGAGGGTTGTGTGGAGATGATTGAGTCCTAATTGGTTTAGTAGCAACTCATTTGGCAGCAGCTTGAATGTAACGGACGCTCATTAATGTCAAAAAGTTACGCACTAAAGCTTTAAGTGAGACTGTCCTTCTGAGAAAAACTCCCAGATGTTGTTTGTTGGATGGTCCCCCCAGTGGTCAGAAATAGCACCACTTAGGTCTATATAAAAGAGACTTAAGATACAGTATTAGGGGACCACTAAGGTCTATATAAAAGAGACTTAAGATACAGTA
>NC_048416.1:28185177-28192531 GCF_013103735.1 Etheostoma cragini
ACAGTATTAGGGACCACTAAGGTCTATATAAAGAGACTTCAGATACAGTATTAGGGACCACTAAGGTCTATATAAATACATCCAGAGAGCACCATGTCATAGTTTTGATACCTAAACGTAACCAAACTGCAAACCTTTTCAAAATGTTAAAATCGTGACATTTAAGTTCAAACCCGATGTTCTCTGGCTGAGATATGAGGTCGTAATTCCGCCATCACAAATTCAAAAAAAGTCAAAAAGTCAAACATCAGACTCCTGTGCGTAGGACGGCTCTGGAAAGAACAAAGATGCTGAAGATGAACTGAGAATTCAAAGAGCTCAGACAGACACTCCACTTCTTCTGTGGTGTAATTGTGTAGAACCTTCTTCTGAACTAGCAGCTATTCATTGGTTGACTATTGAGTGTATTTGTAGAATTACAGGGACTCAAACGATCCACAGCCACTGCTGTATTTCTGTGATTAAATAAGGTTGAGAACATTTACTTTTTTTAATGAAATAACGAATGAAATCTCCTTCCAGTACAGCTGGACTTTTCATGAAATAATTCCACATAAGCTGTGGCGGCTGGATTACTCTGTAAATATCTCAAGTGTCCTTTTTTCTATTTGTGACATTTTGCAGCTTTGAGTGTTAGTGAGTGTTTGAGGCGGCTGTAATTTAAATGGTGGTGTTTGTTTTTCCTTCTAAAGCAGCAGCAGCAGCAGCAGCAGCAGAGTTACAGGGCAGTGAACTAGAAAATGACATTTTAAAGTCATCTGTAGCTTCTGCAGAGTGTTGTGCCCTTTCCTCAGCGGGGTAAATATTAACACCATCAACGCTTTCTCTTGTTCCTCTTCTCTAAGAAGACGACACATCATTCAAGCAAACTGAAGGAAGATGCGGTGCAACAGGCCAAGAACAGGCCCATTTTTTTTTTTTTTTATGTAATATTATTACACAAAATTGCTGCATATTTCTTCCATTGTTTTTCATGTTTGGGCAGGTGTTCTTCTGCACTTTAATTCTTTTTATTTTGTGTGGATGTTGTGTGCCAAATACCCGCTGCTGTGACAGTCATTTCCCAGTTTGGGATCAATTAAATCCATCCATCCATCCATCCATCCCTCCATCCATCCATCATCCATCCATATATCTATCCATCTATCCATCCATCCATCCATCCATCCCTCCATCCATCCATCATCCATCCATATATCTATCCATCTATCCATCCATCCATCTATCCAACTATCCATCCATATATCAATCCATCTATCCATCTATCCATCTATCCATCCATATATCAATTTTTCTATCCATCCATCAATCTATCCATCTAGCCATCCATCCATCATCCATCCACATATCTATCCATCCATCATTCATCCACATATCTATCCATCCATCCATCCATCCATATATCTATCCATCATCCATCTATCTATCTATCCATCCATTCATCATCCATCCATCCATTTATGTAACTTATTTAGTAGTATTGTTAGTTGTATGGCCTTTCCAAAAAATGATGGTCTGTTTAAATATATATATTTCTAAAATATATATATTTAAATGAAGCCACGCTAACAGCATGTCAGTTAGTCGTTCCAGCATTTTGCTCCAGAGTGAAATCTCTCCACAGAGATTAAATGGATTTGCATTGAATTCTGTACAGATATTTATGGTCTCCAGAAGATTAATCGTAACGACGTAGACTACGTCCAGACTGCAGGCAAATCCTTCTTAAATCTTTAAGACAGAGTGTCCTTACTTTTATTTGCAAGTGCTCAGATCGGATTTGCGTGCAGACATCAGCGAGATATCTGCGTGGGCTGCCGTTGGAGCTTCAGAAGTGTCAGAAACCACGTAGCTACGCTAGGACGAGGCTGTCCCAAAGACATTAACACATTTCTGCCTTTTCTGTCTGTCTTTGGATGGTTTTTCTCCTCCATGTTGTCCTCCGTACCCCTCTATTCACTGTGGATTTGATGTCTTTGTTGTGTGTTTGGTTGCGAGTGACTGGAAGAAGATGATGATTTGCACATCCAGAGCAAAATAAGCTTTTTTTTTAAGCTGTTTCCGTGAACCAAGAGTACTTATTGTTATGAAAAGTTAAGTATTGTAATTTGTATGCATTCAACGTTTTCATTACCATACGCACCACATTGACTACTGCTGTATAACCGTCGTGTTGTCTTCCTGTCGACCATTTTGTGTTTTTCTGGGTTGAGATTTCCACATTTTGTTGTGTTTTTTTCTCTCACTTTTTTATGATGTTTTTGTCAATTTTATTCCAAGTTTTGTCACTTTTTTAACGTTTAAAAAAAAATGATCTTCTATTCAATTTTTTTACGACTTTTGTCACTTTTTCCAATGTTTTTGACGGGTTGTTTTGACACTTTTCCGATTTTGTTTTTGTCACTTTTCACAATATTTTGTCACTTTTACAGCGTTTAAAACAATTAATGTTTTTGTTGATTTCCCCCCCCGCATTTTTGTAGTTTTTTTGCAACATTTGTCACTTTTTCTTTTTGTTCTCATATCGAACCTCTTTGCAAACGAGTAAAATTTGACCCAAGGACAACGGGAGGGATGAGGATGCTGTGGACCTTGTAGGGAGGATGGTGGATGGTTGGGTCCTGAAACACAGGACTTCAATCCCAAACTGAAGACCTTCACCAGGGACATGTGTGTTCCTTGGGAGTATTTTAATCCAAACTACTTTTTCCTAAACTAGTAGTTCTGAGGCCTAAACTGAACTGTCATCGCCTCGTGACACTCACTTTTTGTCGCCTAAACTTAACAATAATGTCCGCCAAGAACAACCTGCATTTCATGGTGCCATGATACTCTTTATTTTACCTTTTATCGGGTTAACTAAAACACCCACAACCGCTGATACAAGCTCTGTAGCGGCTAAAAACAACTAACAACTGCCTCTCTTTTGTAGGATATCAAATTGTTGTGCATACATTTTTGTACTGTAGCAAAATGATGCTAACAAAGTACTGCTATCGTCATGTGGCTCAAGGTAATATTTCCCATTCACAGCATGAAATCGGCTAACTGAGCTAGCGCCACCCATATTGAAAGAAATTAACATGAATTTAGGGGGATTTTTGTGAGGATCTGCACCAAACAAAGATTTTTTCTCCCCTTAGACTGTCGGATACGACTAGTAGGCCGGTGATGTCTCTGCAGCACCACGGTACTTAATTCATAATGGTTTGACACATATTCTGCCTTTCACAAATATTGCGACTTAGATATTACACTATAGCTTATTTTGCGATTTCGCTACAATTGAGATTAATTGTGCAGCCCTACAACAGACATGACGGCACAGAGACTAAATACACGAGGTAACGAGCAAACAAGGGGCAGCTGACACTAGGGTTGAGGAACAGGTGAAGCACATTGGACAGTCACAAGGGCGGGAAACTAACAGACAGAACACCAGACTATCAAAATAAAACAGGAAACAGAAACATACCAAACAGGGGCTCTGTAATATCGAGATGCATCCATATAAATGGAGCTTTACAGCACAAAAGATGGACATAAACCAGGCCTTGAGCCTCACAATACTTGTTAGTAGTGTTATAATCTGAAATCTGAATAGTCTAATATACTGTCCACTGTTTTCTTCAACATGAAGCATTTTAAACCTTGTCTAGCTGCTTCCCTGTCTCCTGTATTCCTGTCACCTTCTGTGTGTGCTGTTTGTGAAACATAATTGTGCTGCCATGTTAGAGAGCGCTCCTGAATACTGATTCTGATCTATGGAGACCATCCTGCTAGAATAAAAAAAGGTCAAGTAAAACGTTAAGTAAATGATAGTGGACAGGTGTTGCTGCTGTTCCACGTGGAAGTCTAATTTGAGCGGCCTCGTGTACGTTCACGTGTCTACGTGAGGCAAACAAGACCTGACTCGACCCAGCTGTGTCCGTCTGCGCATGCCGGAGGTAAATTCACACAAAAAAACAAAACATTAGACACATACAAACAGACACACATTTGGGGCTTAAAAAACACAATTTAGCATGGCGCTAAGCGCCGACAGCTAACCGATTTCTGCAGACGTCGTCGCCGTGTGGACCTCGTGATCGGCGCCTTCCTTCTGTCCGTCGCACGTGCTCGTTGACGCTCGACCGTCTCGCTCGGCGCTGATTGGCCCCATTAGCCGAGCATATGTGAGGACTGTGCTGTCGCTCCCACTCAGCTGATTCGGAGCCGGGGCCTTGTCCCCCCAGGGACCCCCGCCTTCTCCTCCTCTTCCCAAAAAAAGAGAGGGAAAGTCAGCTTTTCTACAGCTCGGTGCTATTTTGAAGACTTTCCATTTTCTTCTTTCCATTTCCACGTTTGTTCTCCTTTTTTCTACTTCCTTCTCTGTTTTTGTGTTGTCCTCCCGGGTTAAAAAAACAACAGATATTTGACATTTTTGTCCCTTTTTCAGACCTTTTGTTTTTAGTTTCCACTAACACCACCTTACTAGTTTTACTACTTTTTAGAATCCATGGTCAATAACCTTCATTTAATACAGAATCATACCCAATATTTGAGTTAAAAAAGCAGAAATTATGAATTATTAGGTTAAGATCAGAGGAATAAAAGGGATCAGTTGTATTTGCAAAGAGCGTTGGAAGGAATCCAATCCATTGTTTTTTGTTAATTTGGTTAATTTGGTTAAAAAGAAGCATTTTTGAAAGGGGTCAGATTTGACCCGAGGTTATCCGGAGGGTTAAATCTTGTTCCTTTACTTTTTTCCTCCTTTTTCTCCTATTCTATCCTTTCCTTGTCCTTTCTGTGTTCTTCTCCTTACTTCCTTCCCCTTGTCTCCTATTTCTTATTTTGGAGCTTCCCAGTTTTAGGTCTCAACGTTTTTCCGACCCCTGTGTTTCAAAAATAAAGACCTCTTTGCAGTATAGACCAGGATTTTATTAGGGCTGCAGAGGTTATTTTCCCTGTTGATTATTTTCTTAATTAATCAATAAGTTGTTTGGTCTGCAACATGTCAAAAAATTGGTGAAATATCAAACCCAATCCCAAAATGACGTCCTCAAATGTCTTGTTTTGTCCACAACTCAAAGATATTCACACAGGAGTGAAGCAACTACAAAATATTCACACTCCAGAAGCTGGAATCAGAGAAATTCTGAAATTTTTCTTCATTAAAAATGACTGACACTGATTAATCAAGCACCAAAAAAAAGACAACTTGTCGAATAATCGATTATTCTTGTCAGATCTAGATTTTATAAATAGTAAAGAAGGAGAATTTAAGTCTATAACCACCTCTGTGCTACTGTGTTGATCCGGCAATTAAATTCAATGAGTTCTTCTACTTTTGGATACTTGAGCACATTTTATTGCTAAAATCTCTTTCCTGGCTAACTTTTACCTTCTCACTGTGGTGTTGAGATCTTTTTCCCTTCCTCTGTCTCAGCTCTCCCAGCTGACTGACGTCTCATTGGACGGCGCTGGGCATTGATTTTTTAAAAGATGGACAGTTTCTGCTCTTCACAGTGAGTCTACAGTTTATTGCATAAATGTCCAACTCGAGCGTGTGTGTGTCTGTATGTGTGTGCAAGCTTGTGTGCATGCGCGTCTGTGCGCAATTAGAGAGTGAGAAAGAGATCGAGTACGGCGTGTCAGAAGACACTTGACAAAGTTGCCGTTGGCAGCGAAGCTCCTCATCATCTCTACACCGGACTAAAATGAACCCATGAGGCCGGTGCCCCCGAGTCCCTCAGTAGACTTTATTTAACAGGGTTAAAATCAATTTCTCTGCGCTCTCCTGGGTCAAATTAACCATCTCCTTGTGTGAAGAAGCACCAACTACTTGACAGCTCGTCCAGATCCTGACTGTGTCCGTCTGTCTGTCGGCTGGCAAAGCGCTTTTTTTTTTTTTAAATTTCCATTTCTTGCCCAATCTCCCGTCCTAATTTGGAGCGCGAGCCGTCCTCCTGGCGTGCTTCATCCTGCCAAGAGAAAGCGGCTGCATGGTGTCGCAGTATGTTTTGGTTTTCCCCAGTAATTGCTCTTATTTGTCGAAACACACAGCGCAGAGGACACATGATGAAATCGAGCGTTTCACTTTTGGGGAAAAAAAATAAAAATCCCCACTGATGTAAGATTTGAGCGTTGGTTTCACCGGGGCGGCGGGATGGTGAAGTCACAGCTTTCCCTGCCACAGTCGAGCTGTTTTCAGAGCACTAATGTGTCGGTTTATGTGACAATCATTTCAGCGGCTCGGTAAGCAGCAGAGAGATTTAGGCTTTTTAAACTCATCGGATAAATATGATGAAATCTTACAGTTGCAGATCTATATTTTAGTTTCAGGATCTGTACAAGATGTGAAACACACACATGGGTAATTGTTCAGGAGTTCTTCTGGCCAAGTGGGCTCACCGCCACTTCAGGCTGATGTAGAAAAATACGAGAAATGAGATCTAGCCTCTGCATCTGATTGGTAAGAACCAGTGACGTGCAGTCAGGGTAGGCAAGCTAGGCACCGCCTACCCTGCCGAAATGCAAGCATAAAAATCTTATTAAATTAACTTTTAGTTGTACTTGACCAGTTTGTCCTTTTGATGTGTTTTACTACAATTATTTAGACGTTACGAGGACAAATGCAGCAGTTACGCATTAATCAAATACTCCCGTTTTCTATGTCCTAGACATTAGAAACGTGTCTGACACGGCGCCGCTGCTGCTAGGTGACGTACAGGGAGAGCTATGTCTGGACAGATGACGGCGCTGACACATTCAAACTCCAAAAAATGGGTAGACATGAATATCCAGGCTACTGGGGCGGCCTCTAGATATATCTAAAATATATATTTTGGTACTATGCAGATTTGCAGTCAAGCAAATAACTTCCCATAAAAGAATAAAAGCTCTGTACATGCTGTTTAAATGTACAGTATGTATTTTTTTCTGTTCAGAGGTAAAATGAGCTCACATTGAAAGAGGTTTTCAAGGACAAAAAGCCTGCGTGACTGGAGGCCGTGGCAGTGACTGCATCCCGTTTGAAAGTACCTTAAGTGGTTGGTTTGGCAAATGTGTGCTGTGTTAATTTCATCATTGCCAATCAGTGACTGTGCAACGCTGCATTTCAATGGAAAGCACCCCTCACTCTCTGAAACAATCATGTCTACGAGTTATTGTAACATCAAGGGGAAACCGAGGGCCTTCTCACACCTGAAAGCTCGGACAAAGGTTCATGTTTTTCTTACATTGTATACATTTGGTTGGTTGTGGTTACACACTGCAGTTATGCAGATGTACTAAAGAGGAGGCCTCGGGGAAGACCCAGGACTAGGTGGAGGGACGTCCAGCTGAGAGGAGGCCTCGGGGAAGACCCAGGACT
>NC_048416.1:28192631-28193939 GCF_013103735.1 Etheostoma cragini
ACGTCCAGCTGGGAGGAGGCCTCGGGGAAGACCCAGGACTAGGTGGAGAGATTATATCTCCAACCTGGCCTGGGAACGACTCGGGATCCCCCACTCGGATCCTCTCGTATCCTCTCTCCAAGTTCTTTCCAATGGACTCATGCTATCGCGGCTCAAGACACGGGAACATAACTTGGATTTGGTGAAACTACAGCGTTTATTCAGAGACAAATCTACACTGTACACCTACCGTCACCCTCATGTGGTCAAACGCTCTCTCGCTGCACGCTTGCTAAACTCTGAACTGTTCCTCAAAGGAGCCGCTTCTCTTACAGCAACACTAAACAGCTTGCAAGAACTTCCTGTATTTGATCTGAAAGTCCAAACTACCCAAAGATGCTTTCACACCATTGTTCAGTAATCTGGACCACAAGGCAGCGTTTTAAGCCCCCTAAACTGTTCCTGAAATGACTTTTTACTTGGCACCAGTTACAAGTACTACAAGTACTTACTTTTTCAATATTACTTATGGTCACAGTTTAATGTCATACTGCTATATACAACAAATATATATATTTTTGTACTATGGCAACTGCACTTTACAATACCTTTTACATAATGCCACTTTACATTTATTCAATATCTTTTACTCATTGTCTGTTGGTTGGGTTTACTTGTTTGTTTTTCGCTTTTTACCGTAGGATACTGCCGCTGTAATAAGGGAATTTCCCCACTGTGGGAAAAATAAAGTGTTATCTACTCTAAACTAACCAGCAATACTCACCTCATGCTAAAAGTAAAACATTAATCTTCAAGTAAAATCTGTAAATTCAGCTGTCAGATTCATGGTGAGCAACAACTCTGAAATGCAATGAAGAAAAAAGGTAGAAAGTGCCTCAAAATTGGAAGTACCTGAACCTGAAAACTAGACGTTAATACAGATCTGCAGTAAAAGTACTCGACTGTTTGCCACCGAGCTCCCAGCAGCCTCTGAGCTTTGTGTTTCGGCCGCTACGCAGCGATGCGCGATGACTCGCCGTGTCACAGGATGCCTTTTAATAATGGCCCAGATGATAAATTGCTTTAATCAGAGGAGCGGGCTTTTCCTGTAACTTATGATACAGGAAGCTTGTGAAGAGAATGGTCACACCAAGCCTCATTGAGCATCTTAATGGGAATCTTTACGTGTCCACAATTAGATTAAGGCGGTGACTTGATGGTCGGCCCGGCTGGCGGCGCATCAGGCCTCCTCCTTCTTCATCAGAGAGATGGGTGGAGGCAGTGGAGAGCAAAATGGAGGAGAGGAGTGTGAGTGTTGGGGGGGGGGGG
>NC_048416.1:28194062-28194931 GCF_013103735.1 Etheostoma cragini
TCCCAACTTCATCTGGTTCAGTGGCGGCCAGCGGAGCCTGAAGGCCTCATGCGTGCCCACACCCCGAGGGGGGGGGGGTGTTTGTGGTGAGAATGACACGTATGTAACCACGTTTTGGGGTCTAACACATGATTGGATACTGGGGTGAAATTTAAAATGTATATTTAAGAGTTAGTGCAGATAGGTTTGGACACAAAGGCAGGACCCAGAGACCGTTGATGCAGGTGTGTGACAATCAGTGAACAGGTAGAAAGAGAATCGGCTTTATTTGCAGATAAAAGAATTATTCTTTGGATCGTAATGCTCACACCGCGCTTAATCATAGAAAACAAAACAATATTTACACACTACACAGGTTGAGACAATAGTGCAATGAAGAGTGCAAAGTACGCAGGAATAAATTATAATTAGTTATTATTTTAATGATGGAGCATAGTGCAAAGGATGCTGGAATAAATAGTATAGTGTTGTTATATAAGTATTATGTTACAAAATGAAAAGCTCTGAAAGAGAGAATGATGAATGAGAAATCAGCAGAACCAGTTAACAGACTGATTAGAGACAGAGTTGCTGGGTTATCGCACAGGAAGTGAACCTTTCGCTGTGAGTGAGAAGTCAGCTGTTCATCAGAGTGATGTCTTGTGGGTAGAAACTGATCCTGAGTCAGTTGGTGTTGGCGTCCAGGGCTCTGTAGCGCCCCCCAGAGGGGAGAAGCTGGAACAGGATGGATCCAGGGTGAGATGAGTCTGCAGGGATGATTCCTGACTCTGGAAGAGTCCAAATCCTGAATGGAGGGCAGGATGGCGCCGAAACAGGCAGGTAGTGAAGGGCTGATGAGGGAAGTGTGAAGAGGTGAGCAGGTGTTGGGG
>NC_048416.1:28194941-28195487 GCF_013103735.1 Etheostoma cragini
AACAGTTGAGTAAAAAACTGAATAAACAGCCATGAGTTCAAAGGGTTGAGAAGCTTTGGCAGGAACATGGATTTAATTTATTTTTTTACCTGATAATCAGATTGAATTTCCACTTCTTTTCCCCTTTGTTAGACTACGTTCTACATTACATCACACACTCGTTAAATGGCTGAAAACATCTCACATGTGGAGCCGTTCAGGGCTCGTGAATAAGGCTGTGGATTTACAACAGAGAGGAAAAAAGAAAACCTTCGTGGTGTACAGGGCCGTTTCCCGCCTGCTTGAGTGTTACAAAACAGCTCAGGAATTAAATGAATAGAGCAGAGCAGCGGTGCAGACGCAGGTCAAACATTACTCATTGTGCACAGAGCTGCTGCTGTGTGTGTGTGTATGTGTGTGTGTGCGTGTGAGTGTGTGTGTGTGTGTGTTTGTGTGTGTGCGTGTGAGTGCGTGGTCCAGGTTTAGCTTCATTTGTGGGGACCAAAAACTGTGAATACAGTATACTTATGGGGACCTGACAGCTTTGTGGGGACCAAAATGCTGGTC